>NC_037674.1:42159320-42427325 GCF_003255815.1 Theropithecus gelada | reverse complement strand
TCCTTTTTTTTTTTTTTTTTTTTTTTGAGATGGAGTTTCGCTCTTGTTTCCCAGGCTGGAGTGCAATGATGCAATCTCGGCTCACTGCAACCTCTGCCTCTCAAGTTCAAGTGATTCTCCTGCCTCAGCCTCCCAAGTAGCTGGGATTACAGGTGCATGCCACCATGCCTGACTAATTTTTGTATTTTTAGTAGAGTCAGGGTTTCACCATGTTGGCCAGGCTGGTCTCCTGACCTCAGGCAGTCCACCCGCCTCAGCCTCCCAAAGTGCTGGGATTACAGGCGTGAGCCACCGTGCCTGGCCAGCAATTGATCTTAACATGTGAGGTTGAGATCCTGTGAAATATTTGGCAGGGAAAAGTCCTATGGGAATGAAGAAGTCTATGAATGAGTTATCTGTTTAACTAGAACCAACGCCCTACATCCTCAAAGGTCTGAGCTTTACCAGGAAGAGCCAATAAGCCGAAGAGGGAGTCCTGCCCAAGAGGTTAGGCTGGTGATGGTGGCCTGTCACCTGTCCCCCTGGGAACCAATGGAGGGAGCAGAGCAAACCTAGGCTTCACGTTATTCAGGAAGGGCAGTGGCTGCTAAGCTGGCTAGTAAGAACCTGCAGCAGGACAGACATCTGGCACCTCAGAACTCCTCTGCTGCCTGCCATCTCCACAGGCTATATAGGAAGTGCCCATGCTAGACCATACTCCTGGCCACTGCCTCTGAATTTTGGTGATTATTTATTGTTCAAACCAGGTATTTTAATAGTGAAAGATTATGCTAAAAATAACTTAAATTATGTAATATTTTGAAATATTTACTATTTTTAAATAGATGTGGGGTCTCACTATGTTGCCAGGCTGGTCTTGAACTCCTGACCTCAAGCAATCCTCCTCCCTTGGCCTCCCAAAGTGCTGGGATTACAGACATGAACCACCACACCTGACCTGAAATATCTACTATTGACTGACATTGTTTTTGTATTCATAGATCTATAAAATATTTCTATTCAAGAGCCATTTTAAAAAGTAAAACTAATTCTAGCAAATAACATATCTCTGAGAAACACACTGTTAAGGGAATAAAATGAAAAACTACAGACAGAGAGAAAATGTTTGCAAAACACATATCTGATAAAGAACTTGTATCTAAAATACACAAAGAACTCTTAAAACTGAACAATAAGAAAGCAAACAACTCAATAAAAAAATAGGCAAAAGATTCTGGACACCTCACCAATGAAGCTATAAGGATGGCAAATAAGCATATAAAAAGACGCTTCACATAATTTAGCTTTAGGGAAATGCAAATTAAAACAACAATTAGATGCTACCACACACCTGCTAGAATGGCTAAAATCTAAACCACCAACAACATCAATTGCTGGAGAGGATACATAGCAAAGGGAACTCTCACTGATTACTAGTGGGAGTGCAAAATAGTATAGCCACTTTAGAAGATATTTTGGCAGTTTCTTACAAAGCTAAGCATAGTTTTACCATATGATCCAGAAATCATGCTCCTGGGCATTTATCCAACTGATTTAAAAAATTTATGTCTACACAAAAACCTAAATGTTTATAGCAACTTTACTCATAATCACCAAAAACTGGAAGCAACCAAGATGTCCTTCAGTGGGTTCATGGATAAGCATACTGTGGTACATCCATACATCCATGTAATGTAATACTAAATGTATATTGCTAAGCGAAAGAAGCCAACCTAAAAAGCTAGATATTGTATGATTTCATTTATATAACACTCTAGAAAAGGCAAAACTAAAGAGAAAGGTCACCAGAGGTTTGTGGGAGGAGGTGTTGAATGAGTGAGGCACAGGGGATGGATTGTTTAGGACAGTAAAACTATCCTATAATATTATAACGATGGATACATGACACTATGCATTTGTCAAAACCCATAGAACTTTACAGCACAAAGTGTGATTCTCACTGTATAAAAAATTTGAAAATGACACTTTAGAAGGTTGGGGAAATCTGAAGATGGAGTGCAGATTGTGATAAAAGAACCTAACTGTATGTATGAAACAGCCTCACTGAAGGGGATGGGGAAAGAGGTTCTGACCTAAGTTACTTTGGGAATGAATGGCGTCTATAAGACGAAAGGCAAACGGACCTGCACATAAGAACAGTACTTTAGTTGATAAAGTGGTTTCTCATGGGGATACAGATGAGCAATTCCAAAACTTCTAATGTAACACTGGAATTGAACAATTAAGTAAATGGATGGTGGATGGTGGGAGCCAGGTTTTTCGCTGTTGGAGTGGGGAGTTACAGATTAGCAAGGATGGGGGCTAGAATGACCTATGTGGTAATGAATTAGAGCTGAGCACATCAGTATGAAACCATGTTAGCTTAATATAGATATAGATGGTTACATATGAAATATTTATAACTGCATGTACATAAATATATACACACTTAAGTTTCCTTGCTCTGCCAGCTTAGAGAGCCTAGAAGCAACAAAACTTTTGAGAGGGCCTAGAAGCAATGACTCCTCACCAGCACACGTAGCTCCCAGATCTAGGTTTCTACTTCATCCTCCAATTAAAGGAACCAGGGCTCCTTGGAGAAATGGTTGATTTTAGGACTGGGGCAGAAAATATACTAGAGAAGCCTGGAGCATCTTGTAATTCCAGAAAATAAGGAAATGCTACATAACAAATACACAAACAAACAAAAAAACACAATGAGGGGATGTGTCAAAGGGACACAGGAGCCAACTGAAAGAGTTCCCAGTGGCCAAAACTGGAACAACTTAAGCAACAAAATAAAGAAGTGTTTAATTATAACCTAATGGATAAAATAAATACCCATGAGTCCATAGTGCTCCAGATTAATGATTGAATAAATGAATAAATAGGGAGAAGAGATACATCTCCAGTGCAGGAGAATTTCAAATAATTTCTGTAGATACTCCACCCTCAGAAGGGGTGCATAACTCTCTATTTCTTCAGTGTGGAATGTGCATAGTGACTTCCTTCCAAAGACTACAGTATGGGAAGGGGAAGAGTAACTTTGCAATGGAGAAACTGACAGACACTACCTTGGCCAGGTGATCAAGCCTATGGAAACATGATAACTAAATGCAAACGTGACATCCTGGATGGGAGCCCAGAAGAGAAAAACAACATTAGGTTGAAACTAAGGAACTCTGAATAAGGTATGGGCTCTAATTATTTAAAATGTATCCATATTGGTTCATTAATTATAACAAGTGTACCTAACATGTAAGATGTTAATTATAGGGGAAGCTAGGTGTGGAGTATATGGAAGCTTTCCGTAATCTTCACCATTTCTCTGGAAATATAAAACTATTCTAAAATTAAGAGCTTATTTAAAAATAACATATCTGTGTAAATTATATTTTTTAAAAATTTTATATTTATTATCCAAGCATTAGAAACAGTATAAGAGAAAAATTTTGGTACATATTCATGTACTTTAATCAATTTCTTAGCCATATGTGTCTAATACTGTGTCACTGGTATTTTTCTAAGGAAGGTGTGTTTTTTAAAACATGATCTTTTTTAAAAAACCTCCTCAGAGAATTACCTGTAACCATCTCTAAGTCACTTTTTATGATTAGTAAAATGTAAACTGTTGACATCCATCATGGACTCTTCTCTGTAAATTGTAATATTTTTAGTGAGAATATAGTTTCTCTACAAAGGTACCTGGTAAATTCAGAGAAAAATCTACTAAATGGAGGATATTCTCAATTCTAATTTCTTTAGACAGAAACAACTTAACTATTTCAGCTCAAATATTTTCACAGGGAGTGTCTTTTTGCCACCATTTATAATACCTTAAAAAATTTAAAAGAATTTTTTAGAGATGGGATCTCACTGTCATCCAGGCTGGAGTGCAGTGGTGAGATCATAGCTCACTGCACCTTGAAATCCTGGGCTCAGGTGACCCTCCCCCATCAGCATCCCCAGAAAATGGGATTGCTAGCGTAAGCCACCATGCCCGGCTATAATACCTTTCTTTAACGAATATTATGAGAAGTTAAAATTCATCACATAAATTGACTTTGTCATTTTGTTTAACATTTTGCCTACTGTAGATGACACAAAACCATAAGCCATCTGTCTTCCATTCAATTCAACTACAAAATATAAATTTTCCCAATTAAAAGTAGGAACACCTTCAAAATATTCTCCCTGCAAGTCAAGACATTCCAAACAAAAATGACAAAATCTCTAAATTAAATCTTGCTTACCATTTGAACTGTCATTACTTAATTTATTCAGCTCCTCCCTTGCTTTTGGTACATAACAGTAATGGTTTTCAGGGTGCAATAAATGACACTTGCTAAAAACCCTGTTTTCAATACCTGAAATTTGATACAAGTTTCAAAATTTAAATTTATTTTGCCACACTTGTTGAACACTCTGATTAAAAGTTTTCAATTACTTTTGAACAAAATTTAGAGGACTCGTTTACAAAATGTTCAATTTCATTGTACACACTTAAAATGATTTACAAGGCAATTCTTCAAAGACTCAAACATTTAAAAAATTCAACTGACGATAGACATCAAAAACAGAAAACATGTTGCTGTGCTGGATTGTGCCAAACCACATTGGAGCCTGAGGCAAAAGAAAAATCAATAATACGGATCTTGCCTTTACTTAAAATTTTGATATTTTGTTCATCATGCATTTTTGCATTAATTTTGATTTTTAAAATATTGTTTAAAAATATTGGTTGTCTTGATTACTGTGTTTTTTGTGCCCTCTTAAAATCTGTATCTGAGGCAGGTGTCCAGACATGGCCCTGCCATTGTGCTGAAATATGTTTTATATTCAACATCACTTTTGCCTCAAAAATATTGTAGTATAATTACTCTTTTGTGTATGCATTTAAATACGTACATATGTCTATAAATTTATAGATAACTACAGTTTCTACTTCAGTTGATACACCATAACAGCTTGTTTTATTCCAGTTTTCAATTACATGTGCACCACCATCAATTTCAAGTTCATTTCTACTATGGATTTCCTAATTGGATGTAAATATTGTTTTGCTGCTATGTTCTACTAAAATGTATATCCATATTCACAAACACAAATTCTTCCGTCTTTAACGCTGAGCTTTTAAACTGAATTTACAAGAATATTCTCAATAATGTCAGATGTTTCACCCTCACTGGAATGAATTTCCCAAAGCTTGACTGTAATTTCATCATTGGAACAAACTAATATTTCTATTTGAAGCACCTGATGACCTTGGCGTAAAACTGCCAAAGGCTGGCATGAGGCATGGAGCAGAAGCCCTCCTGACCTAGCTCAAGTTGGGGAAGTTTGCTGTGGGGAAGATCACCTGGAGCTGGGAGGGAAGCTAGAGAGATCTGAGCTGGATCCCTCATTGGACAGGTTGCTGAAGGACCACCAGGGATCTAGGACAAGTCCACATGCCCAGCCACAGAACATTTCCCTGTTGTCAGCATCCTTTTTCTTCTGCTCCCACCTGCTAGTTCTTTCCAGTTAGATCAAGTTCCTGAGCCCAGCAATCTGAACAGCCTAGAGAAGTTTTTGAGCCAAGTGGCTGGCCGGCCGGTGTATTGGCTGTCTGTGGGTTGAATGTCAGCCTTTTGTCCAATCAGCTGAGACCAAGGGGCAGTGGGTGGAGCAGGCTTACTTGGGACAGAACATGGCAGCCTGGAGCACACAGGAGTTTTCCTTAGGAGAGGCTATGGTGATGGCCTCAGTGGGCACTGACTGGTGGCCCAGGTCTAGTCTGCACACAGCTGCTGCCTGGACTCAGTGACTCCTCCTCCTCCAGGCAACTCTTCTCTCTGCTACTTGTTTGTCTGACATTGATGCCCTAAGGTGGGTTCCTGGAACCAGCTCTCCATGTTCATTTAAGTGGACATCCTGGAAGGGAAAATGTGTCTTCCGTAGTGATTAGTTATTCCCCACCCTGAGATGACACTCCCAGAATTTTTCAGGGGAAACTGCCAGCCTCTGCTAATGAGGTCTTGGTATTGTCTCAGGACCGTAACAGCTATATTTGTGGTGCCCTTGCAGGACATTTTTTCATCTCCCTTGCAGCCCTCACAGAGGAGGCACAGTCAATGAGGTGGGGAGACTGTTGGGTGAAACTTCTAGGAAAGTCCCTTAAAAGGGGACAAGCTCAGCCGACACATGCCTTTGGACCCTCCCTGCTCCAGGACTGTGGGTGCTCTATGAGTGGCAGAGCAGCCAACTTGGGATCAGGAGTGGCAGGAAGGATTCTGGGACCTCGACTGCACTGAGGACCCACTGAGTTGCCTACCACTGTATTCCTTTTACTCAAATAAAGGAAAAGACCCTTCATTTGTTTAAGTTGCTGTTTGGGGAATCACTGGGAACATAATTCCTAACTGACTCAGCCTCCAAATCTCTCCTTTCCCACAATTTGATGGAGCCACCAGGAGGCATATATTCCATCCCCAGTGGTGACCTTCTCCCTCAGTCATTATTTCCTCAACCAGCCACAAGAGGAAGCAATTCTTAGACACAGATCACTGTCCCAGAGGACTCACATCCCAGTGCTGCAGGAACTCCTGCTCTGATGGGGCAGGGACAGAAAGGACATTTACTAAGCATCTATTATGGGCAAGAGTCTTCAACTATTAGGATTTATTTAATACTCACAAGAATCTTGTGAGGTAGGCATTTGTTCCACCTTATCCATTAGAAAACTAAAGGATGAGGTGACTTGCTCAGGGTCACACAGCTAGGAGGAGGATGCGGCAGAACTGAGAACGAAGCTCAGACAGCTGACTCCACTGCCCTGTTCTCTCCACCAAACTGTGCTGCCCCCGAAGCAGAGCTGTAGACAATTCCCCGGCAGTCTGGGGAGAGCACCTCCTATCTTTGAGGGGAATTGTTCATCCCCTCCTCCAACCCTAATGGAGGCTGCCAATCACAGGCCCTCAAGGGTTGCTGCAAAATCCAGGTTGGGCCAGTCAGTGGCCTTCCCTAGAACTTTTTGAATTGAAATTAAGGGAAGAGGGGATTTCTGTCTGTGATAGCGAAGCTGGGACATGTGAAGACAGGCTGGCCTGTAGAGGAAAGAAGTCTTTAGCCAGAGAGAATGATGTTGACATACAGAGAGAAGCAAAGAGAACCTGGTGGGTCTCCTCCACCTCAAGGCAGCTGCACCCTCCTTTGTCCCATGGTTTGGTTGTGTGAGCCTATACACTTTTTGATTGAGCAGGTTTGAATTTGATTTCTGTCACTCAGCTGCCAGTGGGAATGCAATATAGTTCAACCACTTTGGAAACTGTTTGACATTATCTATGAAAGCTGGACATATACATAAGCTATGACCTGGCAATTCCACTCCTAGGCCCATGCCCAACAGAAATTAGTGCACGTGTTTACCTAAGGACTTGTGCTAGAGAGTGTTCATAACAACAGTGCTCCTAACAGCCCCAAACTGGAAACAACTCAAATGTCCATCAATAGAATAATGGATAAGTAAAGTGTGGTATATTCATATAATGAAACACTATACAGCAATGAAAATAAGCAATGTACAGCTACATGCAACAGTATGACTGAATCTCACAGACATCAGATTTAGTAAAAGAGTACATACTGTAGATTCCCTGTCTGTGAAATTCAAAATCAGGCAACACTAATCAATGGTGACAGAAGTCAAAATAATTGTG
The DNA here is from genome assembly GCF_003255815.1 of Theropithecus gelada. Taxonomy (NCBI): domain Eukaryota; kingdom Metazoa; phylum Chordata; class Mammalia; order Primates; family Cercopithecidae; genus Theropithecus; species Theropithecus gelada. The sequence goes on along the minus strand of NC_037674.1, from coordinate 42,419,649 downwards.
ACCTCTGAGGGTAGGGGTGGTACTTACTGGGAGGAAGACACAAGGAAACCTCCTAGAGTGCTGGAAATGTTCTAGATTTTTATTTGGGTAGTGGTTACATAGGCAGAATGTCATTGAGCTGTGCACGCAAGATTAGAGCGTGTGGTGTACTTTACCATAGGTACATTAAACCTAAACCTCAATTTTAAAAGCATCATCAGCCGGGCGCGGTGGCTCACGCCTGTAATCCCAGCACTTTGGGAGGCCGAGATGGGCGGATCACGAGGTCAGGAGATCGAGACCATCCTGGCTAACATGTTGAAACCCCGTCTCTACTAAAAAATATTTTTAAAAAATCTAGCCAGGCATGGTGGTGGGCACCTGTAGTCCCAGCTACTCGGGAGGCTGAGGCAGGAGAATGCCCTGAACCCGGGAGGTGGAGCTTGCAGTGAGCTAACATCCAGCCACTGCACTCCAGCCTGGGCGACAGAGCTAGACTCCATCTCAAAATAAATAAATAAATAAAATAAAAAATAAATAAAAAATAAAAAGCATCATCATACCCATAAAAATAATAAATCAATAAGAGTATCACCATGCAAGACTCTGAGCCCAGCCTTTGCAGCCCATATGCATACAATGAATGGTTGTTCCAATTGTCATTCTCCCACTGTGTAACAGAATGGAGATTCCACAAAGCTGGGTTCTAACTGTCTCAGGGCTCAATGAGTTGCAGCTTCAAACTACAGGTTGAGTATTTTTTTTATCTGAAATGCTTGGGAACAGAAGTGTTTCAAATTTTGGATTTTTTTTTGATTTTGGAATATTTGCATATATGTAATGAGCTATCTTGGGGACAGAACCCAAATCTAAACACAAAATTCATTTATGTCTCATACACACCTTATACACATAGCCTGAAGGCAATTTTATACAAAATTTTAAATAATTTTGTAAATAAAACAGAGTTCATGTAGATTGAGTCCTCAGAAAGCAAAGGTGTCATGATCTCAGCCACCCATGTGTACAGTCCGTGGTTGTTTGGTATCACCATCATTCCAGACTTTGAATTCATTTGCTGCCAATAAGCAACTGGGGATGCTGAGCAAAGTGTGTGTTGTGTGCCTGTGACACCCTACACAAAGTCAGGTGTGGAATTTTCCACTTGTGGCATCATGTAGGTGCTCAAAAATTTTGGATTTTTGGCACATTTCAGATTTTGGATTTCAGATTAGCAATTCTCAACCTACAGTTCCTGTTCCCTGAAGCAACATGAAAAGTGGGAAGGGTCTACAACCATCTGATCTTTGACAAACCTGACAAAAACAAACAATGGGGAAAGGACTCCCTATTTAATAAATGGTGCTGGGAAAACTGGCTAGCCATGTGCAAAAAACAGAAACTGGACCCCTTCCTTACACCTTATACAAAAATTAACTCAAGATGGATTAAAGACTTAAATGTAAAACCCAAGACCATAAAAAGACTAGAAGAAAACCTAGGCAATACCATTCAGAACATAGGCATGGGCAAACACTCCATGACTGAAACACTAAGAGCAATCGCAACAAAAGCCAAAATTGACAAATGGGATCTAATCAAACTAAAGAGCTTCTGCACAGCAAAAGAAACTATCATCAAAGTGAACAGGCAACCTACAGAATGGGACAGAAAATTTTTGCAATCTACCCATCTGACAAAGGGCTAGTATCCAGAATCTACAAGGAACTTACATAAGTTTACAAGAAAAAAACTAACAACCCCATCAAAAAGTGGGCAAAGGATATGAACAGACACTTCTCAAAAGAAGACATGTATGCAGCCAACGAACCTATGTAAAAAAGCTCATCGTCACAGATCACTAGAGAAATGCAAATCAAAACCACAATGAGATACCATCTCACGCCAGTTAGAGTGGTGATCATTAAAAAGTCAGGAAACAACAGATGCTGTTGAGGTTGTGGAGAAATAGGAATGCTTTTACACTGTTGATGGGAGTGTAAATTAGTTCAGCCATTCTGGAAGACACTGTGGCGACTCCTCAAGGATCTAGAACCAGAAATACAATTTGACAAAGCAATCCCATTATTGGGTATATACCCAAAGGATTATAAATCATTTTACTATAAAGATACATACACGCTTATGTTTATTGCAGCACTATTTACAATAGCAAAGACTTGGAACCAACCCAAATGCCCATCAATGATAGACTGGATAAAGAAAATGTGGCACATATATATACCTTGGAATACTATGCAGCCATAAAAAAGAATGAGTTCATGTTCTTTGCAGGGACATGGATGAAGCTGGAAGTCATCATTCTCAGCAAACTAACACAGGAACAGAAAATCAAACACCACATGTTCTCACTCATAAGTAGGAGTTAGACAATGAGAACACGTGGACACAGGGAGTAGAACATCACACACTGGGGCCTGTTGGGGAGTGGGGGGCAAGGGGAGGGAGAGCATTAGGACAAATACCTAAAGCATGCAGGACTTAAAACCTAGATATTAGGTTGATAGGTGCAGCAAACCACCATGGCACATGTATACCTATGTAACAAACCTGCATATTCTGCACATGTATCCCAGAACTTAAAGTTAAAAAAAAAAAAAAGTAGGAAGGGAAGGGGAGGGGAAGAGAGGGGAAGAGAGAGGGGAGGAGAGGTGGAAAGAAAGCAAGAGCAATAGGAACTTTTCATGCTTCCCTTGGAAATGATGGTCCTGCAAGGAAAGTTTTTACTCTTATTCATCTTCTTAGAGATCTGGAGAGCTCTGAGCTACAGCCTCACAAATGTTGCCAGAGGTAAGAAAGGAGAGGGGGAAATTGATCCCAGGGACCCTCTCCTATCAATAATACATGGGCCTTATACTATCTTCCAAAGCATGACTTTGCTGTACTAAAACTCAAGTTCCATTCAATTCTCATCATAGACATTGCTAAAGTTGGGAGGAGAGTGGAGAGCCCAAAGAGGGAGAGAGAAGAGGGGAAAAGAAGACACAGTAAACTTTTTTCAGAGATTTCACCTTTTCTAAGGTAATAGCAAAATAGAGCCTTAGTTGCTGAACTTCCTCTTCTGTGCCAGGGCATTTTACATTCTGTTGTTGTTGTTGTTGTTGTTTGTTTTGAAATGGAGTCTCACTCTGTCACCCAGGCTGGTGTGTGGTGGCATGATCTTGGCTCACTGCAACCTCTGGCTCCTGGGTTCAAGCAGTTCTCCTGCCTCAGCCTCCCAAGTAGCTGGGATTACAGGCACACGCAACCACACCTGGCTAATTTTTATATTTTTAGTAGAGACGGGGTTTCACCATGTTGGCCAGACTGGTCTCAAACTCCTGACCTCAAGTGATCTACCCACCTTGGCCTCCCAAAGCGTTGGGATTATAGGAGTGAGCCACGGCACCCGGCCCATTTCACACTTTTTTTTTTTTTTTTTTTTTTGAGACAGGGTCTCACTCTGTCGCCCAGGCTGGAGTGCAGTGGCCGGATCTCAGCTCACTGCAAGCTCTGCCTCCCGGGTTCACTCCATTCTCCTGCCTCAGCCTCCCGAGTAGCTAGGACTACAGGGGCCCGCCACCTCGCCGAGCTAGTTTTTTGTATTTTTTAGTAGATATGGGGCTTCACCATGTTAGCCAGGATGGTCTCGATCTCCTGACCTCGTGATCCGCCCGTCTCGGCCTCCCAAAGTGCTGGGATTACAGGCTTGAGCCACCGCGCCCGGCCCATTTCACACTCTTGATGTCATTTTATTTTCATAGCGACTTGTTGGCTGTTGTTATCCCCACTTTACAGGTGAGAAGATTGAGGCACAGAGAAGTTGAATGACACACCCAAGGCTGCACAGCAAATACCTGATGTTCCCATGTCCCTTCTTGCCCACCCTCACCTCCATTGAGTCATTCTCCCCAGTGCGGTCAGAATTATCCTTTTAATGCACGATTTCAATCATGCCTTTCCGTTTCAGACTGTTTAAAATGTTGTCATTGCTATGACAGAAAGACCCCATCCTCAGCCAGGGGCCTGGCCCCATCTCTCTAACCTCACTGGGTCTCTAGTTCCTGCCATATTGCACAAGGATTTGTGCTTCCACTTACCACAGGAAGTTTCGTCCATGCTTTCACCTCTGCCCAGAATGCCCTGCCCCACCCCCTTCCCCTGGAAGCCTCCCCCATCTTACACAGCTCAGCCCCAAAAATCATCTTCTCAGGGCAGCCTTTCCTGGCGTCTCCCATTACCAACCTCTGCTCATGTTCAAAGAATCCTGCATACTTTCTTCAGAGTCCTTACCACAATTTGTAGTAATACATCTGTGTGATTATTAGTTAAATGTCTACCTCCCCCACTAGAATATAAGTTCCTGGGATGTGCTTGGCTCACCTCTGTATCCACAGAGCCTAGCAGTGTGCCTAGCACATTGGAGGTTCTCAAATATTTCATGAGTAGATGGGTGGGTGGGTGGGTGGATGGATGGATGGATGGATGGATGGATGGGTGGATGGGTGGATGGATGGGTGGACGGGTGGACGGATGGATGGTTTGGTGGGGGTAGAGAAAGTTTTCCAGCACAAGATCATCTGACCACAGGATTCTGCTCTCTCTACTTCATTTCACCAAGTCTTCAGTCCCAGGATCTTTATGAAGACCAAGTAAAGACTGGGCGCAGTGGCTCATGCCTGTAATCCCAGCACTTTGGGAGGCCAAGGCAGGTGGATCACGAGATCAAGAGATTGAGACCATACTGGCCAACATGGTGAAACCTCATCTCTACTAAAAAAATTTAAAAATTAGTGGGGCATGGTGGTGCGCACCTGTAGTCCCAGCTACTCAGGAGGCTGAGACAGGAGAATCACTTGAACCCAGGAGGCAGAGGTTGCAGTGAGCCAAGATCGCGCCACTGCACTCCAGCCTGGTGACAGAGCGAGACTCTGTCTTACAAAAAAAAAAAAGGTCAAGTAAAACCAACACAGATGAGGCCAAAGGGCTTCAAAGATCTCAAAGTCACAGCCCAAATACAGAAAGTGACTTACTTACCAAAGTCATACAACAGTGGCCAAGGAAAGACAGGAAAGAACCCAGGTCTCATTGTTAGAATAATAATGGTCTTCCAGTGGATTCCTCAGGAACAATTGGTAAGAACAGCGTTCTGGTTCTTTGCATGTTCACAACTGTTGGGTAGCCTTTATGTTTATGTGTGTCTGGACCTAAAATCCTTTGCTTATACTTTCTTTCGTTGAGTTTCTTGAAAATGTTGTTTCAAGGCCGGGCACGGTGGCTCACGCCTGTAATCTCAACACTTTGGGAGGCTGAGGCGGGTGGATCACCTGAGGTCAGGAGTTTGAGACCAGCCTGGCCAACATGGTGAAACCCCGTATCTACTAAAAATACAAAAATTGCCAAGCATTGTGGCGGGGGCCCATAATCCCAGCTACTTGGGAGCTGAGGCAGGAGAATCGCTTGAACCAGGAGGCGGAGGTTGCAGTGAGCTGAGGTCATGCCACTGCACTCCGGCCTAGGCGACAAGAGCGAGGCTCTGTCTCACAAACAAAGAAAAAAGAAAAAAAAAAAATTGTTGTTTCATTGTAGCCTTTCTTCATATGTTGCCATTGAGAAATCTGATGCCAACCTGATCTTCTTTCCAATATAAGGGAATTGGTCTTTTTAAATTTGAAGCCTAGAGAATGTGTGTCTTTATCCTTGAGGTCTAAAGTCTTGGAATGGACTGTTCCATATCTATTTTCCCATGAACAGAGTAAGCCCTTTAAATACATAGATTCAGGTCTTATTTTATTTCCAGAGAGTTTTATTGTATGATAGATTTAAATTTTAGTTCTGTTTAGTTGTTGGGTTTTTTCTCCCTTTTTAAGGATTCCAATGATTAAAAAAAAGGTTGACTCTTCTTTGATTGCCTTCTCTATACATCAATTTCTCTCTGATCTTTCTTGATCCCTTTATTTCATTTTTGTTCTCTTAGCTATTTCATTTCTCTCCTGTAATATTTTCAGTCTGTCTATTTTCCCATGGGCACCTTGTCATTTAGACTTCATTTCTGCGATGACCTTGTGTTTTTCTTCCATTTCTTTCCTGAGGGTTTGATAAACTCTCCTTTTGTATCTTTCTAATCTTTATCTTGTCATCTATTTTCTGGGCATTCCCATTTCTGATTTGAGGTGGGTTTTTATTTTTTCACACCTGCAAATGCTTGTTGAATAATATTTAATTAGGTTGGGGTATTCTGCAATAGTTTTGCTCTGCTTCATCGTTGATTTTGGAGACAGAAGTTTGGCCCCTGAAATATGTTAATCCTCAGTTTCTGTTTTATACTAGGTTTGTGTAGACACTGCATACTATTTTATGTTTATTTTAAATATCTTCTATTTTTTCTAGAGCAGCAATTACAGGTGATTCTTTGCAGGCAAGGGTAAGGATTTGGGACCATAAGTGTCTTAGCTCAAGAGTGTCTTCTTCTGCGTTATAGCAAAATGAAGTTGCTTTAATGGAAAGTTTCTTTTATTTCTGTAGAACCCTTAATTTCCACCGCTTGCTTCCTTATTTCCCTCCATCTTCAGGGATCCAACAGATTCATCCTCCTTCAAGTCATCTCCCTCTCACACAAAAATGGTCCCTTAAAAGATTGCACCTCTTGTCCCGTACCAAGCTTGTCCAGCCTTCAGCCCATGGGCTGCACACGGCCCAGGACAGCTTTGAATGTGGTGCAACACAAATTCATAAACTTTCTTAAAACATTATAAGATTGTTTTGCATTTTTTTTCTTTAGCTTGTCAACTATTGTTAGTGTTGGTGTATTTTATGTGTGGTCCAAGACAATTTTTCTTCTTCCCATGTGGCCCAGGGAAGCCAGAAGATTGGATACCCCTCTCCTACACATTCTCAAGTCACTCCCCTCAGTTCCCCAATTGACAGTGCTCTGATCCATCAGCGTTTCCCCACTCAGGGTAAGACTCTGACCTTTTGGGAGTGATTTTCCTTAAACCCTACCACCATTACACCCCTGCTGCAGGCTTCCTTTTTCCTTGTAGCCTCTACTTGACTCCACTGTAGCATGGGCCCTGGAGCTTGTTCTGTTGGTTTCAATGTTTATTTTCCTACTCTTGTGCACACATGAATTGATTCCCTACTCCAATGTATATTGAAGCTTGTCATGCTGTAAAATTATTGCATTTGTTCTTCTTGTGGGTCTATATGATTTTTGAAGGCTATATGTAGATATTTGGACTCAGATGGTTGCCATTATCCTCCAGGAAACTGGAACGAAGTTTGTCCATTTTATTAGTCATTATAATAAGCAACACTGGCTCACGGCTGTATTCCCAGCTACATGGGAGGCTGAGGCAGGAGGATCATTTGAGCACAGGAGTTCGAGACCAGCCTGAGCAATACAGCAAAACCCCATCTCTACAAAAACATTTTAAAAATTAGCCAGGCATTGTGGTGCACACCTGTGGTACCAGCTACTAGGGAGGATGAGGCAGGAGGATTGCTTGAGCCCAAGAGTTTGAGGTTGCAGTGAGCTATGATCATGTCAGTGCACTCCAGCTTGGGTTATAGAGTGAAACTCTGTTTCAAAAATAATAATAATAATATTAATTAATTAATTAATTACATTATGCTCAGTAAATGTTTTCTGATTGATTCAAATTATTTGGAATATATTGGTACTTGATTTATGTCCTACAATGTGGTTGATTTTAGTCTTCAAATTGGGTAGCTGTGTCCTCCAACTTTATTATTTTCCAAAATTATTTTGGTTGATCTAGTTCCATATAAATATTAAAAGCAACTTGTCTCTGTCTAAAAAAAAGAAAAATCTTACCAGCACTTTTATTTGAGTTGTGTTAAATTTATAGTTCTATCTGGGGAGAACTGACATCTTAACAATATTGAGTCCTCTAGTCCTACAACACAGTGTGTTCCTCCATTTATTTAGGTTCTCTTTGATATCTTTCAGCAGTGTTTTGTAATTTTCAGCACAGATCCTGCAAGTTTGTCGGTTTGTACCTAATTATTTTGATTTTTGGAGCTATTACAAATATCTTTAAACTTTAGTTTCCAATTGTACATTGCTAGTATATAGAAATTTAATTGATTTTTGTGTTGACTCTGTATTCTGCAGCTTTGTTAAACTCTCTTATAAGCTCTAGATTATTTTGGTAGATTCCTTGGGATCTTAATCTATTTTCTGTTGTTTATAACAGAATATCTGAAACTGGGTGATTTGTTTTAAAAAAGAATTTATTTCTTACAGTGCTGAGAAGTCCAAGGTCAAAGGGCTACACTCATTGAGGTTCCTCTTGCTGGTGGGTATTCTCAGAGTCCCAAGGCACTGTGGGGCATCACATGGTGAAGGGGCTAAGCATGCTCAAGTCTCTCTTCATCTTCCTCTAAAGCCACCAGCCCCATTCCTGTGATAACCCATTAATCCATTCATCTATAAATGGATTAATCCATTCATAAAGATGGAGCCATCATGACCCAGTCACCACTTTTTTTTTTTTTTTTTTTTTTTTTTTTTTTTGAGACAGAATTTTGCTCTTGTTGCCCTGGCTGGAGTGCAGTGGCACGATCTTGGCTAACTGCAACGTCTACCTCCTGGGTTCAAGTGATTCTCCTGCCTCAACCTCCCGAGTAGCTGGGATTACAGGCATGTGCCACCCCACCAGGCTAATTTTGTAATTTTTTTATAGAGACAGGGTTTCACCATGTTGAAACCCTGGTTTCACCATGGTCTTGAACTCTTGACCTGAGGTGATCCGCCTGCCTTGGCCTCCCAAAGTGGGCCCAGCTGACCCAGTCACCTCTTAAAGACCCTATCTCCCAATATTGTCACATTGGGAATTAAGTTTCGACATGACTTTTGGAGGGAACAAACATTCACACCATGGCAGATTTCCTATATAGGATCAAGTCATCTGCAAATAGTGATAGTTGTGTTTCTTCCTTTACAACGTCAGTGCCTTTTACTGTCTTGTCTTAATGCACTGACTAGAACTTTCAGCATAAGGTCCAATGGGACTGGTGGGAATGAACATCTTTATCTTGTTCCTGATGTTAGGGAGAAAGCGTTCAGTCTTTACAATTAGGTATGATGTAGACATTTTTTATATCCCTTTATCAGATTAAGGAAGTCTCCTATTCTTGGTTTAGTAGAGTTTTCACAGATGTTCTGGGAGTGTTTTACTGATATTCATGAATGCATATTGAATTTAGTCAAATACTTTTTCTGCATGAAATAGTATGATTATGTGGTTTTTCTTCTTTAGTTTGTTAATAGAATGGACTACATTGATTGGTTTTTCAATGCCTTGAATTCCTGAGATAAACCTCACTTATTATTTTTAATATATATTACTGGATTTAATTTGTTACATTTTGTTGAATATTTTTGTATCTATATTCATGAAAAATATTGGTTTGCAGGGTTTTTTTTTTTCCTTGTAGTGTCTTGCCTGGTTTTGGTATCAGAATAAAATTGACTTCATAAAATAAATGGGGAAGTGTTTCCTTCTCTTATATTTTCTAGAATAAATTATGCATGAAAAAAATTGGTCTAATCTATTATTTAAACATTTGGTAGAAATTGCCAGTGAAATTATCTAGCCTAGAGATTTCTTTTTCAGAAGGTATTTAACCATAAATTCAATTTCTTTAACAAATACAGAACTATTAAGGTTCTCTATCTTGGTGAGTTTTTGGTAGTTTGCGGCTTTAAAGGAATTGGTCCATTTATCTAAGTTGTCAACTTTTTGTGGAGTTGTTTGTAGTAGTTCCTTATTAGCCTTTTAATGTGTGTGAGGTGTGATGTAGTAAGTTATCTCTTATTCCTGATTTTGGTCATTTGTGTCTTTGTCTTTCCTTAGTCTTTCTAGAGGTTTATCAATTTAATTTATCTTTTCAAAGAACCAGCTTTTGTTTCATTGATTTTTTATTGTTTTCTTGTTTTCAATTTCATTGATTTTTGCTCTTGACTTTGTTATTTCTGCTTGCTTTGGGTTTATATTTCTCTCTCTCTTTTTTTTTTTTTTTTAGTTTCTAAAAATGAGAGCTTAAATTGTTGATTTCAAGTCTTTCTTCTTTTCTAATATAAGCATTTAATGCTATCAGTTTCCTGTAAACATTGCTTGAGGTGCATTCCACAAATTTCGACGTTTCTTCACTTTCATTCAGTTCAAAATATTTTCTAATTTTCCATAAACTTTCTTTTTGACCCATTGTTTTAAATTGTGTTAAACGTATTTAGAGACTTTCCAGTTATTGCTCTGTTATCAGTTTCTAATTTGATTTCATTGTGATCAAATAACATACTTTATGTGATTTCAGTTATTTTAAATTTGTTAAGACTACTTCTATAACCCAAGATAGGGTCTTTCCTGGTGAAGATTCTTTTATTTTTGTTGCCCAGGCTGGAGTGCAATGGCACAATCTCAGCTCACTGCAACCTCTGCCTCCCGGGTTCTAGCAATTCTCCTGCCTCAGCCTCTGGAGTAGCTAGGACTATAGGCACATGGCTAATTTTGTATTTTTAGTAGAGATGGGATTTCACCATGTTGGTTAGGCTGGCCTTGAACTCCTGACCTCAGGTGATTCACCTGCCTCAACCTCTCAAAGTCTGGGATTACAGGCATGAGCCACTGCGACTAGTCAAAGGTTCTTTTATACCGTGCAGATTTTATTTTCTGCCATTGTTGGATGGAGTGTTCTATAAAATGTCAATTAGATCCAGGTCAGTGATTGTTCATATCTTCTGTATCATTGCTATTTTCTATTTACTTCTTCTATTAATTATTGAAAGAAGAATATTAAAGTTTACAACTGGAATTGAATTTTTCCATTTCTCCTTTCAGTTCAATTTTTGCTTCATGCATTTTGAAGTCCTGTTATTAAGTGTATACACATTTATTATTGTTATGTTGTCTTGGTGAACTGGTCCTGTTATCCTTATGTAATGTCTCCTTTTATCCCTAGTACTTTTCTTTAGTTTAAATTTTACTTTATCTTATATTAATATAGCCACTCCAGCTTTCTTTTGATTGGTGTTTGAATGGTTTATCTTAATCTTTTTTTAAATGACTTTACTGAGGTAGAATTCACATAGCATAAATTCGCCTATTTGAAGAGAGCTGTTCAGTGGGTTTTAGTGTATGTATCTTAGTCTTTTAATGTATCTATATCTTTATATCAATATAATTATAGGCAGCATATAGTTATATCTTTTTTTTTAATCCATTCTGATCATTTCTGTCTTTTAATTGGTGTGTTTAGACCATTTACATTTAACATAATTATTGCTGTGTTTGCATTTAGGTCTGTCATTTTATTATTCTGTTTGCTCCCTCTGGTTTTTGTTCCTCTCTTTCCCCTTCCCTGTTTTTATTGAGGTTATTTAAACATTTTTTAGTATTCTATTCTAATTTATAAGCTGCATTTTTTACTGTATTTCTTTGTAAAAATTTTTGATGGATTTTCTAGGTATTACTATATGCATATTTAACTTTTCAGAGTTAAATAGAAATGTCTGCTTTGAAGAAATACTTACTACTTTAAATGGAATATAGAAACCTTCCCATCATATAGGTTCCTTCACTCTCCTTCCTTTCTATTATGGCTATCTTATATATTATATATTAGGTCTACATTGAAAACCTCATCAAACAATGTTATAATTTTTGCTTTCAACTATTAATCATATTTTAGATAACTCAAGAGAAGGGGAATAGACTACCCAGAAATCTACCGCTTCTGTTGTTCATCATTTATTCTTGTGTTTCCAAGTTTCCCTGTGGTATTACCTCCCTTCCATCTGAAAAACTTCCTTTAGCATTTACTTTAGAACAAGTATGCTAGCAACAAAGTCTCTTAGTTTTCCTTTATATGAGGATATCTTAATTTCACCATCATTCCTAAAGGATATTTTCACTGGATAAAGAACTCTGAGTTGATGGTTCTTTTCTTTTAGCACTTTGAAAATGTTTCATTTCCTTTTAGCCTCCGTGGTTTCTCATGAGATACTGATAGTAAGTCTATATTTTTCTCTAACTACTTTCAAGATTTTTTTCTCTTTATTTTAAAGAAGTTCAACCATCGTATCCCTGACAGTGCATTTCTTTGAGTTTACCCTGTTTGAAGTTGGCTGAATTTCTTAAAACTGTAATTCTGGGAAATTTCCAGCTGTTATTTTTTTCAATTATTATTTCCTGAACTGTACTGTTGCTCCATTCCTTCCAGGACTCTGATGACCTGGCCATCTGACATTTTGGTATTGTTCCCCAGGTCCCTGAGACCCTGTTCAATTTTTTCAATCTTTTTTCTCTTTGTTGTTCAGATTGGATCATTTCTATTGATCTATATTCAAGTTCCCTGACTCTTTGTTCTCTCATCTCCATTCTGCTAGTTTTTCCAGTTACTGTTTTTTAATTTTAAAATTGTATTTTTCAGTTTTATAATTTCTGTTTGGTTCTTCTTTATATCTTCTATTTCTTTGTTGAGACTTGCTATCTTTTCATTCATTCCAGAGTGTTCACCCTTACTTCTTGGAGTAAGGTTATAATAGCTGCTTTAAAATCTTTGATAATTTCAACATCTGTGTTATCTCAGGATTGGCATCTAGTTGATTGTCTTTTTATTGTGAATTGAGTTTTTTCTGGTTTTTCATATTCAAAGTAATTTTAGATTGTATCCTGAACATTTTGAATAGTATGTTATGAGACGCTGGATCTTGATTTTTTTAACTCACAGAACCAGTGAGTGGTCTTGTTTAAATCCTAAAGAGAATGCTGATTTTTTTTTTCTTTTTTTTTTTTTATCAGACAAGTGACCAGGCTAGGTCCAGGCTGCCAATTCCAACCTACCTTCTGTGGCCTCTGGTACCAATATCGGTTCAGTTCTCAAAGCCATTTGCTGTATGGGTTTCATTTGTAGACTAGTTCTCAAAGACTTTGATGTTTTGTTTGGGATCAGATCCATGCTGCACAGTTTGGAGATGATTCTGGAAGTTTATACACAAAGGTATGGGATCACTCTCTTGTGCTCTCTCCTCTCTACAATCTCCCTCATCAGTTTCTGGCTCTTTGGGGCCTCCTTTTCCAGTCCCTCAGCCAGAAATCTAGGACTTTAATTTCCCAGCTCTGCTATGTACTTATAACTGCCTCTGTGTCTGGGGCCAAGCAGCAGCAGAACAGAAGGCAGAGGGATTAGGGTGTGGGGGTGGAGACAGAAGTAACAGGAATTTCCCCAGGCTCTTGGGCTCACAGCTCTTCTGGGAGGAGAGGTTTTTTCTCTCTAAGAATTTTAGGCACCTACTTGGCTGATGCTGCTGTCACCATTGCCGCTGCCTCCATTGCAATGCTGCCTGGTGGCTGGAGTGGGAGATGATGGAGAAAAAAAAACGTAAACAGGAAAACTTCCCACATCTGATTTTTAGGAGCCCCCTTCCTGCTCCTCAAACCAGAAAAGGAGTTCTTTCTGTTCTCCTGGAGCTCTATCTGCCCCTACCTGGTGCACTCTTCCAGGTTTTGGGCTACCTATGAGTCAAGGCCAGGCAAAACAAGGGGAAAATAAATGAGAAACTCAACCCCAGTTCAGTCATACTTCAAATTCTTATTTCCTTCTCCAATCTATCAGCTACTGTGTGGTTTCCAAGTTCTCAGATAGCTGGCCCATGCATCCTGTCCGTAGTTTAGAATCACAGCCAGTAGGTATAAGGTAGAGTGTGTTTACTCCATCTTTTCCAGAATTGACCCTTCATGCATTGGGCTTTAATTTCAATTCGATTTTTAAATTTTAACTTATTTGTCATTTCTAGAAATTCTATTTGGTCTTTTTCAGCTTCACCTGATCACTTTTGATAATCTCTCATTCTTTTGTCATACATTTGATCACATCTTTAATTTCTTTAAGCAAACCACACATAATTATTTTATGTTATACATACAACAGATCATTCCAATGTCTTTGGTTGTTGTTGGTCTGATTCAGCAATGTTATGTCTGCTGAATCTCATTTCATGTAGCTTATTTTCTCTTCTGTTTAATATACATGTATGTGCATTAAAAATATATATATATATATATTTGTGTAACCTCCTGTTTCTGGAAGTTTCTTTGTGAGAATACTTTGAAGCCTAGATTTAAAATGCATTCCTCTAGGGAGTCTTCACAATTGCTTCATCAGGCATCTGGGGAACACTTGAAACTATATTTTCAGTTAGTTTTTTTCTGGAGTTGGAGAGGGAAGCAATACAGGCAGTGTGAATTCTGATGCCACATCCACTTAAAACTGAGTTTGTCGAGGCCAGGTGTGGTGGCTCATGCCTGTAATCCCAACACTTTGGGAGGCCAAGGAGGGCGGATCACGAGGTCAGGAGTTCAAGACCAACCTGGCCAACATAGTAAAACCCCGTCTCTGCTAAAAATGCAAAAAGTTAGCCAGGTGTGGTAGTGGATGCCTGTAATCCCAGCTACTTCGGAGGCTGAGGCAGGAGAATTGCTTGAACCTGGGAGGCAGAGGTTGCAGTGAGCCAAGATCGCGCCATTGCACTCTAGCCTGGGTGACAGTGTGAGACTCCATTAAAAAAAAAAGAAGAAGAAAGAAAGAGAGAGAGAGAGAAAGAAAGAAAGAAAGAAAGAAAGAAAGAAAGAAAGAAAGAAAGAAAGAAAGAAAGAAAGAAAGAAAGAAAGAAAGAAAGAAAGAAAGAGAAAGAAAGAAGGAAAGAAAGAAATAAAGAAAGAGAAAGGAAGAAAGAGAAAGAAAGAGAGAAGAAAGAGAGAGAAAGGAAGAAAAAGAGAAAGAAAGAAAGAAAGAAAAGAAAGAAAGAAGAAAGAGAAAGAGAGAAAGAGAGAAAGAAAAGAAACTGGGCTTGTCCCAGAGATTCCAGGGAAAATCCATCTTTCCTTTGCTCCAACTGCGTTGAGACAGAAGCAGACAAACCTCTGTGGACATGTTTTCCCTACTTTACTGAGGAGGTAGCCCTTTGGGATCCCAGCTTTATGCAGGCGTCTTCTAACCTACCTCCCACTTTGCTTGGACCCAGGAGTTATCTTCCATAAAATGAGTACCTTCCAGCCGGGCGCGGTGGCTCATGCCTGTAATCCCAGCACTTTGGGAGGCTGAGGCAGGCAGATCACCTGAGGTCAGGAGTTCGAGACCAGCCTGACCAACATGGTGGAACCCTGTCTCTACTAAAAATACAAAAATTAGCTGGGTATGGTGGTGCATGCCTGTAATCCCAGCTACTTGGGAGGCTGAGGCAGGAGAATCACTTGAACCTGGGAGGTGAAGGTTGCAATAAGCAGAGATTGCACCACTGCACTCCAGCCCGGGAGAGAGAGCAACACACTGTCTCAAGAAAGAAAAATCAGCGAGTCAACAGAGTAAAGCGGAAGCAAGTTTATGAAGAAAGTAAAGGAATAAAACAATGGCTACTCTACAGGCAGAGCAGCATCGAGGGCTGCTGGTTTGGCTATTTTTGTTTATTTCTTGATCATATGCTGAACAAGGAACGGTTTATTCATGAATTTTCCAGGAAAAGGGTGGGAATTTCCCAGAACTGAGGGTTCCTCTTCTTTTTAAATCATATAGGGTAACTTTCAGATGTTGCCATTACAATTGTAAACTGTCATGGGACTGGTGGGAGCGTCTTTCAGCATCCTAATGCATTATAATTAGCATATAATGAGCAGTTAGGATGACCAGAGTTACTTTCATCCATTTTGGTTTGGGCGAGCTTCTTTACTGCATCCTGTTTTATCAGCAGGGTCTTTGTAACCAGTATCTTGTGGCCCCCTCCTATCTCATCCAGTGACTTAAGAATGTCTAACCTCCTAGGAATGCAACCGGGCAGGCCTCAGCATCATTTTCCCCAGCCCCCGTTGAGGATGGAGTCGCTGTGGTTTGAATGCCTCTGACACTCCTGTCCTCTGTGCCTTGTCTGGGCCACACTCTCGGGCACTCAGAAACATGCTTCTGAGTCCAATCCACCTGGGGCTGTGGGAAACCCTCTTGGGCACGCAGGCACATCCTGCTGCCCTGGCCGCTCTGTGAGGCCAGTCACACCCACTGGCAGGACCACTTCCGCTTCTGCTTCCACTTCCGCTTCCACTCTGGCGCACACCACAACACAGGGAGGCCCAGGCTCCAGGCTCCTTCCTCCCTGCTCTTCAACTCACTTCCATCCTCTCATCTTACTTCCCCTTGAGTCTCCTTCCCCAACTCATGAAATTTTTATTTAGTTTGTGGGGGAGGGCCACACAGGGAGTGGATGGCAAAGACTGGATTGAAATCCAGGTGTCCAGACGTCTCAGCCAGGGTCCCTACAAGCCTGCAGAGAGCTTTGGCACAGCAGGACCCATCCTGTGCTGTGCTGATGTGACAGGGAACCCCTTGGGGAGGAACACGGGGGCCATCTTCCCAGGCATTCAGCACAGCACCTGTCATTCTGGAAGTGAATGAATGAGGTTGGCTACCTGGGCAGGAGGTCCGCAGTGCATTTTCACTCTCTGCGCATGGTTGAGTCTCCACTGTTGGCCAGACACTGACCACTGCTTGACCTGTTAGCGAAGGAGATGTGAGGGGAGGGGCTGGGGAAGAGGTGAAGGAGGAGAGAGGAAGGGGTGTGTCTGCCTGCATGCTGCAGAGAGTGCTGCCACGTCACAGCGATGCCCCAGATGCTGTGCTCAG
This sequence comes from Theropithecus gelada, assembly GCF_003255815.1. NCBI lineage: Eukaryota > Metazoa > Chordata > Mammalia > Primates > Cercopithecidae > Theropithecus > Theropithecus gelada. Next base: position 42,402,975 of record NC_037674.1, on the reverse strand, counting down.
AGCTGTCTGAGGGTTCCCTTACTGAATTCTCACATTCTCTTAGAAAGAAAAAGAGATTCTTCTTCACTCCCATTTTGTAGATGGGAAATTGAGTCTTCAAGAGATTGAATAACTTGCCTAAAACGATATAGCAAATAACTGGGGAAATGGGGTTCAAATCAGCTCAAAAAAAAAAGTTGAACCCAAATCCTCCATACCACAAGGCCTCTTCGCCATCAGTGTGATGATCTCCACTCGACAGATAAGGAAACTGAGGCCTGGTTTAAGTAAGGGACTTGCTCCAGTTAGTGAGAGAGTCAGACCCCAAACCAGCACTAGAGCCTGGACTGCTTCCCCACAGTGCTTCAAAACCCCTGACCAACGGGGAAGACGGGAAGACAGGTCCTGATGTTGCTGCCCTACGGGTGGTGGCCATTGAGTAGGCATGGGGTCTGTCCTGGCCAGCAGAACTCCCTGACACTGTCAGTGCCAGGTGGTGTGCACACCCGGCACCCAGATAAACAAGAGACCAGCTCCCGGCCTCATGGAGCTGCTGTGTGGGTTCTGCAAGAGAGTGGCACCTACATCTCACAAGACCTCGTCTCCCCTGCCAGTGCCCATGCCCCAGGATGCTGGTCGTTTCCCTCAATGGCCAGCTCTGTGGGTGCCTTCACTTCAGAGGTCAGGCCCCAACCCTCTGCTGAAGGACAGCTGGGCAAATGGTTCCACCCACCAGAGCCGGACACCTGGCCCGGACTGGAGTAGTGAACTTCTCTCCTGGCTTATAGAGGCCTGAAACTTCCTTCCCTCTAACTGTGGGTGCCAGTGGCAGTCCTCCAGGCCAGGCCGGTGAGGAGGCCCTGGGAGGCAGAAGGTCTGTGGTGGCTGTGAAAATGCCCCTCTCAGATCTCTGACTGTGAGGAGCATCATTGACCAATGGCTTCAGCAGCTGAGCTGTAAAATCTATCACCAAGGTGTGTGTCTGAGGTGGCTGCACTCCCTGCAGGCTCCTTGAGGTCCACAACAGACCTGCATCATGGTCGGATGGTCCTCCCAGCCTCCCCATCTTCCCTCACAGCCGTGTTCCCTAATACATCTCTTGCACATCTTATCCTGACTTGGCACCTGCTTCTCAGAGAATTTGGATTAATTGCAAGTCCTGAGCCTGCAGGCCAGCCCTGGCTGTGGGACGTTCATGGGCCACAGCACCAGATACAACCTAACTGGGACAGTGCATCAGGGGGTGCCAGTCCCCGTCGTGCCCAGGACGCATTACTCCCTACTACCAGAGGATTCACATCAGAGAATTCACCCCTCTGGGATGCAGGGTTCACCTCTCCCTTTGGCCCCGCGAGCCATCACCCTCTTAGACAAACCCAATTCTGTCACTCCTCCCTTGCAGACGTGCGCGTGTGGGCCTGGGGCAGTGTGGAAGTCAAACAGAAAGCGCTGGTTATATATTCATTCATGCCTGCCTTTTATTATCCAGGAATTTATCAAATCCTGGATTTGTGCAAGGCACAGTGACAGCAAAGTATTCCAGAAACTGCACAGGATTTGGAGACAGATGGAAAGTGTGGACTATGTTTGAACACTTGCGCTCAGAGCTGTGTGATCTTGAACAAGTTACCTAGCCTCTCTGAGCTCTTGTTTCCCCATCTAAAAATGGGTTGTATGAGAAATTCATGTTGGTCAGCATGGGCTGACCAAGCGGCCTTCTACAAATAGCCAGGGATGTTATTGTTAGGCCTGTAGTTCTTACTTCTGTCCTTGAAAGAAAGACTCAGGCAGTGACCTGGGTCTGACTCTTCATTCTGGGCACCCAGAGACCAGGCTCCCACACACAGTTCAGCAACTGGAGCCATTGTGCCGGGTAGCCACTTTCTCTGCTGAAGACGGGGCAGGTGGGTTGGGGATCCAGTAAGAGTCTGACCCAAGGCTCATGTCTTCTTCCTCCACTGCCAAGCCTCCTTCCATGACAGCAGCCCCTACTGAAGGAGGAGGCAGAGGGAAGGAGTGGGGATCAGGGCCTTGCAGAGGGATGCCTGGATGCCGTGGGGAAGGCTCAGTAATTAGAAGGACCCAGATATAAAGCAGACATGGAGCCAGTGTTTGAGGAGGGGGAACAAAACAGGACATGTTCGACTTAAATGACCTGGGTAAACTCTAAAACTGTCTACATCCCAGCAGGCAGTTTGAGACAAAGTTGCCTGGAGGTTCAGAGGAAGGAGAGCACAGATCCAAGTGGGAAAATTCAGGGAGTCTTCCTGGAGGAGGTGGCATTTTAGCCACCTCTTGAAAGGTGCTATGGGGGACTAAAGGATAGGGTAGGACGCTCTGGGGAAAAAAATCCCAGCATAAGCAGAGGGCAGGGGATGGGAAGGATGGAGTAGTTCACCTGGAGTGGTATAGGAAAGAAGAAGAGTGAGAAGTGAGGACACAGGTTTTCTGGAGGGCCGGGAGTTTGATGTTTACTCTGTTCAGCAGATGGGTGGCAGGATGAGATTCTGAGCAGAGGAGTGATGCTCTCAAAGTGTATTAGTAAGATGGGTGGCCCAGGGCATTTTGGAACCCTAGGTGTCCCAGGCAAAGACCCCAGGAAGCTTTTAGCAGCTTTTGCCCTTATTTTAAATGACCCCACCTCTTTATCTGTGTTTTCATCAGGGTCTGAGAGTTAGCGAAGTTCTGCATTCTATGTGTCATGAGCCTGTCACGCAACCGCTGTGTAACCCCTCCCAGTACACAGGCACGCTCACATGCACATGCACACACAAGCACACACCCTCAGAGGCCAAGATGCATGGCCAATATTGACCACGAGAGGGCGCCTCTGACATCCCCGCAGAGGGAGAAGCAGAGACTGGGCTAAAGAACCAGCCCCAGGCAGAAGGGGCCTTTAAGACAAGCAAGTCCACCTGCCTCATTTTACATTTGGAGAAACTGAGGCTCAGAGCGGGGGATGGCATGATCCAGGAGAGGGAGGGGGTAGTGGCCACATTAACAGTTGGACATGGGAAGATGGCTCTTAAACTGCGTTTGAAAGTCAACAGAATTGAGACCAAGGAAGAGGCACCCCTGCACGCATGCCAGCGCACCCGTGCAAGCATTTTCACCACTGCTACCCAAAAAACGATTTTTCTCATCACCTGCCACAATGCCCGCATTTCCACCAGATTAAAAATCCATCCTGTCCAACCAATCTCTTTGTAACTATACATGCCCCCATAAGGTTACAGATTACAGCCTCGGGCCCTGCGGTGGGAGGGTCTGCACTGAGTGCTGGGAATCCTGGTTAAGCCCGCAGGGAATCCACTGTCACCTGGGAACAGGAGAAATCAGCCTCCTTTTCCCATGAGTTCGCCCTTCCCGTTTCCTGGAACACCCTTCCCTATCTCTCCTGGTGAAGAAGCCCCATTCATCCTTCAACCTCCTATGTTAACCCACTTGGGAAATGTGCTGATGTCTGTCTTACCACCCTGTTCCCCACAGTCCTTGAGACCCACCCACTCCACCCACCTAAACTCCACCCACTCTGATTCAGATGAATCCCTGTTCCCCCGTACCCTTGTCATCCTCTGGAAGCTCCTCTTGGGCAGGGACTGTGAGCTCTTCATTGCCACACTCCAGCTGGTGCTGACTTTCCCCTCACTGCTCTTTGAATGGAGGGAAGCAACATGGTGCCGGAGAGTTGAGGCTGAAATCAGGAGACCTGTGTTCTAGTCCCAGCTCTACCATTAACTGGTGTAGGTAAGTCCCTTCCCCTCTCTGAGGTTTCTCTACATTTTTTTCTACTCCATGAGAAGAGTGGTCTAAAAGCATCTAGAATCCCTCCCCATTATACATTCTGAGCCTGAGGTTTAACTCCTAATGGCCTTCAGAAATGTCAGGTCTTATTAGGAGATAATTCCCAAGTTCTAGAGCTCAGAGTTTTCACCACGTGGGATTGACATCTCTTATTCCTCGGACTACCCTCTGTAAACAATAGGCAGCAAGAACTCCTCAGCACTGCATGTGGAAGAGGGTTACACAGAAGTGTTTGAACTAGTGCAGCAATGAGGCTGCTATTGCAATGTTCTCAAATTCAGACCATAAAGGATAGAGGTGCTCCAAGAAGTATTAATTTGCATTTTCTTTGGTATTTAGAAAACTGTTGAGACTCTACCATTCTAATAATGGACTGAGAATGGTGACAGGCAGCAGGTAAGATTTTGGAGAACTTTCAGGAGTCCTCAAACTTTGCTTGTTGATGCCTATACCACAGGCTGGCCTGGCCTCTCAAGCCTCAAACCCCTGCTGCCCAAGCCCCCAGCTCTCTCTGGGCCTTCCTGGGCTCTTCCCTCTTGGCAGAAGCACTGATGCCGAGGTCACACTCCTTCTTTAAACAAACACGAGGCAGGCACCACCTAATTATGCACTGTGGATGATGACTGGAAATGGGACCTGGCTTTCCAGCCTTTGTCTGCAAGGCCACTGGGTTGAAGGGATGGGAGGTGAGGGTGGAGCTCAGGAGACCTGCCAGCTGCCAGCCCAGGTGTCTGTGTCTGGGAGACATCAGGGAAAAGACCCATGGAGACAAATGTAGCAAACTGGCCTCCAGCTCACAGGACCCGCTGGGTTGCTTTGCAGGACAGCTGAACCTTGATTGGGCAGGGGCTCACAGGCATGCACGTTTCCAAAGCCCCAAATTCTTCCTCCTCCTCCTCCTCCTCTTCTTCATCTCCTTCTTCCATAAAACACAGATGTTTTTCAGCATGTGGGGAGCCAGGAAGCTCCGACTTGGTGCCCACCCACGTCATCAGACAAGTCACCCCTTTCCTGGCCCTCAATTACCCATTGGTCAAATAGGGACAGGAACTGCCACCCCAGCAACCACATCAGAACTTCTCATGCTCTTCCAGAAGCTTCTGAGCTCCCACAGATGCCGTTCCCCACACCCCCACCCCTCTGCCCTCCTTCTCCAGGCTGCCAGTGCCAAGATCTGCTCTCCTAACTTTCAGTCACGGGGCCTCCCAGCGCACCTCGCTCTCTCTGTCCCTGTTGTGCTTAGTTTGGGGGGCAGGGGGTGAAACAAGCTCTCTGAGGTTCCCACACAACCCCCCTGAGCAGAGAGATTCATGACAGTGTCATTTGCGATAGAATAAAATTAGAATTTAAATGTTTGCAATTAGGGAATAATAGTTCTAATAATGATGACAATGACACTTTCCGAGCGCTTCCCACATTCACACCATAATCACATTGAACCCTTACAAACAACTTATCAAGGGGGTACTATTACTATCCCTGTTTTACAGAGGAGAAAACTGAGGCACAGAGAGGTTAAGTGGTGGGGCTAGGATATGACACATTCGTTTTGAGGCATTTTTCTGTGATCATTTACAATTATGATGTTGTGCAAAAGTTTAATGTCATGAGGAAATATGTGTGTTATAATGTTTAGGAGGCATGTATGCATATGTATGTCCACACTGTATAAAATAAAATATGTAAAAATAAAATGTGTTTTTAAAAGTTGAATAAAAATACACCAAAACGTCCATGGCCATTTCCTCTGGGCAATGAGTTAATGGAGAATTTCTAATTCTTTTTTTGTACTGCTCTGTATTTTCCGCATTTTCTACAATAAGCAAATGTTCTTGTAAATTATGAAAAGAAGCAGGCATCGTATATTGCCTGTGAGGCATTTGGGAGTAGAAACTCAGACCCGAGTTAGGTCTGAAGAGAGTGCTAGGGGTGAAGAAACCTTGATCTCAAAGGTGCTCTTCCAAGCTCCTCTCTGACTTGGCTTCCTGGGCTGAGAGGCTGTTTTAGCTACACAGGATTCATTCATTCTTTCATTTGTTCATTAATTCATTCACTCACTCACTGATCAGTTGCCCGGCACGTCGCGGGGGATACAGAGACAACCAGGCTTGTTTCCAATCCTCTCTGAGCTCAGACTGGGTGATGCTGAGGGCCCGGGCAGGGAAGGACAGGGGCAGGGTGGTCACTGGGCAGCAGGAGAGGGGTCAGAGGCAGAAAAGACAGCACAGGGAAGGGTTGGGAGGAGGCGCATCCAGGACCATCCAAGGTTCTGACTTGGGCTGTGCACGTCAGTGGAGCTCCTCGGGGTCACCCTGTTCATGGCTACATCCCCAGAATAAATGAATAAATAAGCGAACAAACGAACAGAGAAAGAAAGAAGACAAATGACAAATGGCAGAAAGCACCTGCAACCTGTATCCCAGGCAAAGCATGAATGCCTCTAGTGAACGGCTTCTAAAAGTAGAGAAGGAAAAAACAAACAACTTCCTAGAAAAAATGGGCTGAAAATATTAACAGACAATTCACAAAGAAATGCAAATAGCTCATAACCCTGTGAAAATGTGATCAACGTGGCTCAAACAAAAGAAATGCAAATTAAAACTACTCAGAGATACCACTTCCTACCTATCAGATTGGCAAAAATCCAAAAGTTTGGCAATGCGTTCTACTGGCACTCCTAGCCAGAGCTGACGGGAATGCAAAATGATGCAGCCCCTCTGGGGGGGGAATTGGCAGTAGCTGTAGCAAAATTGCATGTATGTTCAACCTTTGACTCAAGAATCCCATTGCTGGGAATCTACCCTAGAAAGACACTAGCAAAAATACCAAAAGATGTAAGCATGGGCATTTTATTGCAATTCAATTTGTAATCGCTAAAGAATGGCAGCAAGGAAAATGTCCATCAGCAGAGGCCTGTGGTTACCAGCACAATGGAGGACTCTGTGGCTGTAAAGCGGACTGAGGACAATCTTGACCAGCTACTGGGGAGAGATAGCTGGAGTGGGATGGACAGCGAATACAGCAAGAGGCAGGGAAGTGTCGTTGCATGCTAATCCTTACCTAAAAGGAAGAGTCAAATATGGAGGCATATACCTGTAGTCCCAGCTACTCAAGGTTGAAGCAGGAGGATTGTTTGAATTTAGGATTTCAAGTCCAGCCTGAGCAACATGGTGAGATCCTCATGTCAAAAAAAAAAAAAAAAAAAAAAAAAAGGAGGGAAGGATATGAATATATATGCATTATGTATGTGATACATGTTAAATTAATGTAATAATAAAGAATAATGTTTAAAAATTAATAGTTGTGGGGAAGGGAACAGATTGAAGGGGGCATAAAAGCTACACCTTTCTGAATATATTTTGTATGATAGATTTTGGAACCAGAAATAAAATTTAAAATCTTTAAATAAATTTCTAAAAAAAAAGATGTAAAAATCCTAAAAACCTAAAGCAAAATAAAGCAAATAAATCTACACATTGAATTAGTGATTTAACCACCATTCAAATTAAACTGAGGCCAGGTGCAGTGGCTCACCTCTGCCAGCACTTTAGGAGGCTGAGGCAGGAGGATCACTTGAAGCTGGGAGTTCTAGCCCAACCTGGGGAACATAGCAAGTCCCCGTTTCTAATATATATATTAGCCAGGTGTGCTGGTATGCACCTGTAGTCCTAGCTTCTCAGGAGGCTGATGCAGGAGAATCGAGGAATTTGAGGCTGCAGTGAGCTACGATCATGCTACTGCACTTCAGCCTGGGCGACAAAGCTGGACCCTGTCCCTAAAAATAAGAAAAAAGTAAACTCAGGCACAATAAAATTTTAAAGAATTTATAGGAGCAAATGACAATTCATGAATTGGGCAGTTTCAAACCAGAAATGAGGGAACACAAGGGGTGGGTTTTTATACAAGGAACACGGAAGTAAAGCAAAGAAAATATTTGATTGGTTACAGTTACACAGTTGCCTTTTTTAATCTATCCCATGGGAAAGTCCCTCATTATGTAAGTTTGTTAGCTACTTCTGATTGGTTAAGCTTAGGTTCTGGTAATCTTTTTAAATATAAGCATTTACAATAAATAGCTCAAGTTAAGTTTGCTTATGTTTGCACATCATGCAAGGTTGAGGTCACTTATGAGGCCTAACTGGTTTTGTTTGCTCAGGGATTCTTTAGGCCTGGTCTTTATTTTAATTTACTTTAATACCACAAAGAGAAAAACTATTGCAAATGACTTTCAAACAAAGTAACTTAAAGACACATAAACCAATGGGAACGCAGTGACCTTATTTGTATCCTGATTCAAACAAACAAGTTGAAAAAAAAGAAATGATGACATTCATGAGACAAAGGAAAATGTGAGCACCGACTGGAGATATCATGATAGGAAGAGTGATAATGGCACACATTTTATATGTGATAAGGGTATTGTGGCTTTTTAAAAAAAGAATCCGTGGCCGGGCATGGTGGATCACGCTTGTAATCCCAGCACTTTGGGAGGCTGAGGCACGTGGATCACCTGAGGTCGGGAATTTGAGACCAGCCTGACCAACATGGAGAAACCCTGTCTCTACTAAAAATACAAAATTACCAGGGCATGGAGGTGCATGCCTGTAATCCCAGCTACTCAGGAGACTGAGGCAGGAGAATGGCTTGAACCCGGGAGGTGGAGGTTGCGGTAAACCGAGATCTCACCATTGCATTCCAGCCTGGGCAACAAGAGTGAAACTCCATCTCAAAAACAAACAAACAAACTGAATCCATGTCTTTTAGATATAATACTGAATAGGAATGAAATGATACGACATCTAGGATTTGCTTCAGAAGTAACTTGGTCATTGTGGGAGAGCAGGGGATGAAACAAGATAAGCCATGAAAAGCCAGGTGTGGTGGTGCACCTGTAGTCCCAGCTACTTGGGAGGCTGAGGCAGAAGGGTCCTTTCAGCCTGGGAGGTTGAGGCCACAGTGAGCTGATATCATGCCACTGCACTCCAGCCTGGGTGAGAGAGTGAGACCTTGTCTAAAAAAAATAATAAAATAAAATAAAAAATAAAATGCCAGGTGAGGTGGCTCATGCTTGTAATCTCAGCACTCAGCATTTTGGGTGGCTGAGGCGGGCGGAGGATCATCTGAGGTCGGGAGTTTAAGACTAGCCTGACCAACATGGAGAAACTCTATCTCTATTAAAAATACAAAATTAGCTAGGCATTGTGGCGCATGCTTGTAGTCCCAGCTACTCAGGAGACTGAGGCAGGAGAATTGCTTGAACTGGGAGGTGGAGGTTGCGGTGAGCCGAGACTGCACCACTGTACTCCAGCTTGGGCAACAAGAGCAAAACTTCATTAAAAAAAAAAAAAAGATAAACCATGAAAGGGTAATTGATGAAACTGGTGATGAGCACACGGAGACCCGTTATATTAATACTATTCTTTCTACTTTTGTAGATGTTATCAATTTTCATAATAAAACATTTTTAAAGACTAGCACTTGATAAAGATGTGGAAAAATCAAAATACAAACATTACTAGAGGAATGCAAAATGCTACAGTCACTTTGGAAAACAGTTTGGCAGTTTTTATAGAATATGCTTAATATACAAGCCACCAATTCCACACCCATCTACCCTGGAGAAATGAAAATTTTCATTTGCCAAAAAAAAGTGATCCTTCCAGTTAGGAATAAGATTCTTCCTGTATTTTTCAAGACACTCAAGTTAAAGTTTAAATTTCAAAGGTTATTATGGCTTTGGAGATGGTACAGTCATTCTGAATAAGAATTTGGCAGATTTCTTCCTTCCTTCCTTCCTTCCTTCCTTCCTTCCTTCCTTCCTTCCTTCCTTCCTTCCTTCCTTTCTTTCTTTCCTTCCTTCCTTCTTTCTTTCTTTCTTTCTTTCTTTCTTTCTTTCTTTCTTTCTTTCTTTCTTTCTTCTCTCTCTCTCTTTCTTTTCTTTTTTCTTTCTTTTTTTCTTCTGCAGAGTCTTACTCTGTCACCCAGGCTGGAGTGCAGTGGCACAGTCTCAGCTTACTGCAACCTCCGCACCCTCACCCGCCCTGCCGGGTTCAAGTGATTCTCCTGCCTCAGCCACCCAAGTAGCTGGGATTACAGGCATGGGCCACTACCACCCAGCTAATTTTTGTATTTTTAGTAGACACAAGGTTTCACCATGTTGGCAACGCTGGTCTCGAACTCCTGATCTCAAGTGACCCACCCACCTCAGCCTCCCAAAGTGCTGGGATTACAGGCGTGAGCCACCAAGCCTAGCCAGAATTTGGCAGATTTCTATCAAGTGAAACATACATTTACATGAGAACCCACAATTCCACTTCTAGGCATCTATCCCAGAAAAATGAACATTTATGTTTGCACAAAAACCTACACACGAACATTTACTGTGGCATTATTAATAATTGCCAAAAACTGGAAACAACTCAGTGCTTATCATCTGGTGAATGGAAAAATATATTGTAGTATACCTATACACTGCAATCCATCTCGCCAATGAAGAGGAACACCTATGAATACATGCAACGTATTCATAGATGACTCTTAAAAGCATTGATGCCCAGCAAAAGAAGTCACATTCAAAAGGTTATGTACTGTATGATTTCATGTACATGGCATTCTGGAAAAGGCAAAACTATAGGGACAGGAAACAGATCAGAGGTTGTCTGAGGCTGGAGGTGGGAGGAGGGGTTGACTACAAGGAGCAGGAAAGAATTTTCTGGGTTGATGGAAATATTCTATATCTTGATTGTGGCAGTGTTTACACATCTGTTACACATTTGTCAGATCCCACATAACTGTATGTTAAAAATGGGTGAATTTTACAATATGTAAATTGTACCTCAATAAACTCCCACCAAACAAGCAAAATACACCTGGCACTTGATAAATGATCAACTACGTGTAGGTGGAATGCCCGATGAATGAATGAACCAAGAGGAGTAACCCAGAAGGAGGGGTAGGTGTGGGCGGGAATGTTCGAGATGGGAGTTGAGGAACCTGTAGGACCTCAGAGTTGGGGAGACTAGTTGGTGGCAGGACATTCAGAGTGGAGACCTGGGTACCATGGGGCCTTTGACACAGGCTGGCCTTTCCCTCTCTCCTCTTCTGGCCCCTCCCCCTTCTCCAGTGAATGTCATCCCAGGCTCCTGCCTCCTGGAACAGCAGTCTTCCACTCAAATATGCCCCCGTCAGAAAGATTCGCTCACACTGCTGCCCATGTTCAAATTCCTCTGGGCTCTGAGAAAGGCCTGTATGTGCAGACTCTGAGCCCCAGGCTGCACCTGCCAGGTCTTTCTGGCTCTTTTTAATCTCCGCAGGAGCCTCAGGGAACACAGAACTCCCCTCCTCTGTTGCAGGCACAGGGTGTCACCCACCGCAAGATGCAAGCAGAGGCCAGAGGCCACCTCTTCCCCACTCACTGCCCCTGTCATTGCTTTGAAGAGCCTCATCAAGATGTGGCGGGCAAGGGAGCCTGAGGGAGACACAATCCCTTTCCTGGGAGAGCCTTGGACTAGCACGATGGGGGAACACAGACCTCACCCTTAAAATTTCCCAGGCTGGTGGCGATCCACACTCCTTGTGATTCTCAAGCCTGACAACCTCCCCAATTGGTTGAGCCTTTATTATATCTTACTTTCCTGAAGACAAAGTTTCAGAAAATAAACATGCTTTAACTATTGCTAAATATGTTGAGCAGGGAGGGACGAGGTGGATCCAAATTTGTGAGGGGAAGCCTGGCATGGTGGCACGGGCTGCAGTCCCAGCTGCTTGGGAGGCTGGGACAGGAGGATCCCCTGAGCCCGGGAGGTTGAGCTGCAGCGAGCTATGATCGTGCCACTGCACTCCAGCCTAGGCGACAGAGCGAGACTCCATCTCAAAATAAATAAATAAATAATAAACCAAACTCCTAAGGGAAAATCCCAGATTCAGCAGCAAAGTATTGAGAAGACAGAAAACTCTTCAAGCAGAACTGGCCCGGCAGGGTGATTTAATGCCATTGCAAGGCTGTAGGGGGCGCTGGAAGAACACAAGCGTCCATTGGCCGTTCCCGGGAGCGACGCGAGCCTGGGGACAATCTGGAAAGTTTCAGAACAAGGTCCCCGACCCTGGCTGGTCTCTTGCGGCACTTCGCCCATAAAAGTCGAACTATCATCAGATCTGTCTCGCTGGGGTTTCAGGAAGATCAAGTGAGAGCATGTGGTTGAAACATGATAAAGGAGTTATTGGTAAGAAAAAAAAAAGAAGGCCGGGCGCGGTGGCTCACGCCTGCAATCCCAGCACTTTGGGAGGCCTAGGCGGGCGGATCACAAGGTCAGGAGATCGAGACCATCCTGGCCAACACAGAGAAACCCCGTCTTTACTAAAAATACAAAAATTAGCTGGGTGGGGTGGCGGGTGCCTCTAATCCCAGCTACTCGGCAGGCTGAGGCAGGAGAATCGCTTGAACCGGAGAGGCGGAGGTTGCAGTGCGCGGAGATCGTGTCTCTACACTCCAGTCTGGGCAACAGAGTGAGACTCCATCTCAAAAAAAGAAAAGAAAAGAAAAAACAAGAAAGGATTCCTAAAGCCAGGACGAGCATGCGGTCTCGGGTCCTCAGATAGGTAACTGTTCTAAGCCGGTTCTTGCCACGCAGTGGAAGGAGCACCTGCAGTCAAAGCACCGGGTCTCCATCCTTTCTCCCCCACTGCAGAGCTGTGTGGCCCTGGGCAGCTCCTGGCGCCTCTCGGAGTCTCCGTTTCCCCTTCTGTGAAATGGGGACAGTCCCTCACTGAGCTGCCACGAGGACCGAATGAGAGAAAAGCATGGCGTGCCTGGTGCCCACTGCGCCCAGCCCACAGAAGGGGGCCAGAGTGAAATGAAGTGGGGAGGGAGGCACTGGCCTCCCAGAGCTGCTGGGGGAGGCTGGGAGGTAGCAAGGTTGCGGGATTTGGACCGCTGAGCCGGATTCTGCCCAGAGGTGTGGGCCCTTGAAAGCCGGCTGGTACCTGGGGCCCAGGGCTGAGGGTTTGGCCTTGCCCTCAAATCCTGGTTGTGCGCCCTGCACACTGGCGGACCCGTCAAGTCGCTTTACCTCTCCCAGGTCACCTTCCTCTCCTGTAAAGTGCGGTTACTACGCCTGTCGGAAGTTAAAGTCCTGGCAGTCTCCCTCCGAGTCCAGTTTGCCCCTCAGCTCCTCCCTGCCAAGGGACTTTGCAGGTGCAGAATCTGAGAGGAGGGAGAGAAAGGAGAAGCTCTGTGTAAGGAACTGGTTCCTGTCTCAGGCCCGGAGAGGGGAATTGACCTACCCAAAATCTCCCAGGGAGGCAGAGCCAGACGGCTTTCGGGAGGAGGTGGCCTTCTGGAGAGCCAAGAGCCTCCTCTTCGCTTAGTAGTATCTTCATGTTCGAATCTGTGTCCCTGACCCTCGTTCTGTGACTTCCTGTGAGCTCTCCTCTCATTCACCAGGGTGCCTGCCTGTTCTGAATTCCCAGGAGGGGTCATCTTTGAAGGCCTACACTTAGGCAATCCCGTTATCTAGGGACTACGGAGAGGAAAGGGCTGTGGGCGCTCTGAGCTCTGGGGAGGAGGCTCTGGAGACCCCAAGACCACAGCCCAAGGGGCATCCTCAAGGAGGGTGCACAGTCAGGAGCGGGGAGAGAACAGGCTCAGGCCTAGGAAGACTTATCCCAGGGGAGAAAAAACTAGAAAGTTCTAGGAGAGGTGGTCAGAAGAGTGGGGAACTAACTGCACAGTGTGAAGCTTCCTGGGGGAGGGGCCCCTCCCTCTTAATAGCGGCTTGAAGGCTCCGGGCAAATTCCTGGTGGCTCCAGCTTCAAAATACATCCAGGCCTTATCTTTTAGTGATATATACTGACATTTTTATGGATGAAATAATATGAAGTCTGGGATTTGCTTCAAAATAATCCCGTTGCTGGGAGGGGTGAGAGGTTTACATGAAACATAATTGGCCATGATCTGATGATGGTTGACGCGGGTCATGAGGACATGGGCGTGCCTCGTCTCACTACTTTTGTATACGTTTACCGTTCTCCATCATAAAAAGTTCAGATGTCCAGAGTCAGCCGTTTCTCTCCAGCTCCACGCTCCCTGCCCGGGGCTCCTCACGGAGTGGCCTCTTCGGCGGCGCCCTGCAGCCTGTTCCCCACACGGCCGCCAGAGGGAGCCTGCCACAGTACGCGCCCCACTCACAACCCCACCTGGCCCCGCTCACTCCCGGCACTTCAAGGCCACACTCCATCTTGTCCCTGTTGCCTCTCGGGCTCCTCTGCACTGCCCGGCTGCTAAGCCTCCCGCATGGCCCCAGGGCCCTAACCCTACATGCCGGGGGGAGGTGTCCCTTATGACACTTCAGACATTGCAATAATGCGTGGGACTTATACTAAAAGCATTACATGTATAATGTTTATAATATCCCATATTTTATATATGTATATTTGATGATTATCTGAAACCCAAATCCAACTAGGCATCCTGTATTACATCTGGCAACCCTCCCCCAAATACCTTGTGAGCTCCTACCAGAAGAACCACGTTGTCATCCCCAGTGCCCAGTATACAATGGCGCCCTCTCCTAGCAGAAAATTGCCAAAAAGCAGCCTCTGGACTAAATCAGCCCTTACCGCATTGCACGAATTTCAGATCCACTTATTTCAGCGACAAGGTGCCCTTTTGCAGTGTGTGATCTGCCCAACCATTTCTGGCAGCCCTGCAGGAGACCAGAGAAGCAGGTGCTTCCTGAATGAGAGGAGCTGGCCCTCCCAGCTCCCGCTTCTCCCCAACAGAGGGCAGAGACTGACAGAGAAGGACCATGCCCAGGCCTTGGCTGGCTGCCCTCTCTGGGTGCTTTCTCATTCAGGCCCCATCTGGGGTGGGCCTGAATCCTTGCAGTGCCCCATGAGAGTGGGTAGAGGGGCTCCGTGCCAGGCGCCAGCTGCCCCCGTGGCCTGAGGGTGCCCACTCAAATCATTCCAAGTAAACATTTGACCAGCCCTGCCCCAGCCCTCATCCCACGCCGACACTTGGCCATTGTTCCTGGACAGGCCCCTCTGTGTCCCATCCCTTGTGGCTGACATTTCAGCAGGGCCCTGGAAGGACTGGAGTGACCCCATGCCCCATCCCCCTTCTGAAGACAGGCTCAAGGGAGGTGGTCCCAGTGAGGGCAGGCTCTGAGCGGGGGAGTCCCAGCAGACCAGCCGTCGCCTGGCTGGGCCAGCCACCTCCTTGAACACCCAGCTTGGGGCACAGGCTGCCGAGCCTACGAGCCTACGGGTCTGGCAGTAGAGCCATGGGACGCCAGCTGACTCGGCTGCTTTGTTCCCAGCCTGGAGTGGTCTGAGTGACTGTAGCTCCTTCTTTGCTGAGAAGCCGCAGATAACGCTGGCGACAGGGCCTGATAAAGCGTCTGTCAGAGGCCCCGCTATTCCCACAGGCCCCAAGGGCTCCTGCAGCACAAGCCTGTCTGGAGGTCAGTCCCGCTCTGGGGGCTCACCCCTTCCCCGCTGGAGGCTGAGGAACAGGCTGGCAGACCCACCCCTGCCCAGATCTCCCAGCACCCAGGTTTCTACCCCGGTTTCTTGACTCAAAAGTCCCTAAAGCCTCCGGGTCTGAGCATCGTAAATGAACCCTCTGAATTATTCCCAGGAAGAGAATGTCAAAGACATGTCTCCCTCAGTGGAATTCCAGACTGTGGCTCTTGGGGAGCTGGCGGGGATGGGGATCTGGAGGCCTGGAACTTCTTTCTGAATCCCCTCAGGGAACATCCCAAGTCACCTTCTCTACATCCTCCTTGTTCATGTCACCAGAGCCCACTCTAGGCCAGTCTCTGCAATTGGCACGGGGGACGTGGGAACAAACAAGATGTGGTCCGTGACCACAAGGGCCTTCCAGGGAGAGGGGGCTGGAAGATCTGCCCCCCACACCCCTACCTGACCCAGGCCAGGCGTCCACCCCCAGCCTGCGGAGAGGCCTGGCCTGGAGTAGGAGGTGCATGAGGGTGTATCTTACCAGCCTTGAGGGTGTTGGGGGATCCTGGAGTGAGATTCGGTGCCACAGGACTGGAGAGTTGAAGCTTGAGGGGCCTGTGAACAAGGAGTCTCCAGTCTGATGGAGGAGGCACAGGCCCTGCCCTGGGGAAGACCTAGTCTCATGGGGGTGTCAGAAGAGACCCTCGTAGAAACCCAGAGAATAGGCTTTCCTGAAGCCAGCACTCTCAGCGCCCTGAACTCAGGTTCAGGTGTAAGGCCGTGGGCACTGCCAGGGAAGATGCCCCTGACAACAGAAGTCCCCCCGGGCAGTGTGGGAATGCTGGGTTCCTGGCTGAACCACAGTGAGAACGTGGGACCTGATGCTGGGGCCACCCCGTGGCAACCAGCCTGAATAAGGACCTTGTACCTGGTGGAGGTGGAGCTAGAGGTCCTGTCCTGGAGTTAGTCCCAGCTCTGCCTCTCCCTCTCTATGTGACCCTCTCTGAGGGCTGGAGGGTTTCTCTGGGTCACATAGCAAGGGAGAGGGCTGGAGGCTCACAGGGAACTCCTAGAAATAGAAGCTCCACGGGAGAGCCATAATGGAAGGGCCAGTGTGACTGGTGGAAAAGGCCTGGGCCACCTACCATACCCAGGGAGAAGGAGCACCTCTCCCGGCTGGACTGGGAGTCCTATGGACAGCAGAGAGTAGGCACCCAGGCTTCCAGTACCTGTGGACCCAGGAACTGCCTTCCCCTACACCTGACCCCTGGCCAAAGGTTTCAGCTTGGCCTCTCACCAGTATCAGGGACCTTCAGCTCACAGAGGAAGGGCCTGGCATCTCCAGGTGTCCAGGTTTCACTCTTGCAGGGCCTCCCGCCCTCTCCTGTAAACCCCATCTCAGCCAGCTTTCCCTGAAACCTCCACAACCATAAAGGCTCAGCCCCAAATACCACGCACTCCAGAAGTAACCCTTCCTTTCCTTCTCTGGCACTGGCTTCCCTCAGTGTTGGTATCCCTTTCAGAGTGGTTCTTCAGCATCCACGCCTTCATCTCTCACACAGCCGTTGGAAACCCAGTGGAGAATAAAATAGACACATCTCCTGCCTTCAAGGAGCTTCCAGTCTCATGCAGGGGAGTGGACTGTAGCCCACTTCTACAGGCCAATGACTAGAAGACCAGAGGGAGTGATCAAGGCAGCGAAGAAGGAACGATGCCCACCCCGATACTGAGCTGATGATAAAAGTACTTCCCTCGTTAATCTTATAACTGTTCCCCTTCTTCAGAGCAGGGAGAGGACACAGACCCCTAGCCTTTGCTCAGGAAGGGCCTCCCCACCTGGGCTCAAGGAGGAAGCTTGGCTGGTGCCCTAGGTGGCCCAGGCCTTCAGCCTCTTACTCTCCCCGCCTCCCCTGGCCTAGTCTGGCTCTGTTGCAGACTTCCTGTATTGCCTTGGGGACATCACTCCCCACTCTGGGCCTGGGACAGTGACTTTGGGGCAGGGTGGAAAGGCACAAGTGGTGCAGCTGTCTCCAGCCAGTTGATCTTGGGGACACTGGGGATGTGGGCCAAGGAATGCTGGGGGTGGGGATTGCCACTCCATTGCTGGGTGAACCCAAGGCTCCCAAGCTCATCTCTGGGGAGCCCTGCCCCTCTGCAAAGGGAGGGGATGGCTCCCCACTCCAGGGTCTTTGCTGCACACACCAGGCCTGGGGACCTGAACGCCAGCAAGTTGCTTCATTGAATGATGATAAGCAGCAGCTGGGCGTGGTGGCTCACACCTGCAATCTCAGCATTTTGGGAGGCCAAAGCAGGTGGATCACTTGAGGTCAGGAGTTCGAGACCAGACTGACCAACATGGCGAAACCCTGTCTCTATTAAAAATATACACACCACTTTGGGAGGCCAAGACAGGCGGATCACAAGGTCAGGAGATCGAGACCATCCTGGCTAACACGGTGAAACCCCGTCTCTACTAAAAAATACAAAAAAACTAGCTGGGCGAGGTGGCGGGCGCCTGTAGTCCCAGCTACTCAGGAGGCTGAGGCAGGAGAATGGCGTAAACCTGGGATGCGGAGCTTGCAGTGAGCCGAGATCCGGCCACTGCACTCCTGCCTGGGCGACTGAGCAAGACTCTGTCTCAAAAAAAAAAAAAAAAAAAATACACACACACACATTAGCTGGGCATGGAGATGCACGTCTGTAATCCCAGCTACTTGGGAGGCTGAGACAGGAGAATTGCTTGAATCTGGTAGGCGGAGGTTGCAGTGAGCCGAGATTGCACCACAGCACTCCAGCCTGGGTGACGGAGCGAGACCGTAGTCTCAAAAATAAATAAATAAAATAAATGATGATAAGCACAATAATTTTCTCATCACAAAGCAAAGCAACGGAAAAATAAAGCAAAAAAAAAAAAATATATATATATATATATACACACAAAACGAAACAAAACCCAACAGCACAGCACAATATCACCTGACCCTGGCTGATGCTCTGTCACGGCAGTCACAGCAGTCGATGGCAGCTGATGTCAAAACAGTCTAGACAAAGCCTGGCTGCTGGAGGGCACCCCTTGTCCCTCAGAGTGGCTCTAGGGAGCCAGGAACATACACAAGGCCCTATTTTGAGGCAGGCATAGCTACATTCTCAATCCCATTTAACCTTCACCAGCTCACTAGGCATTTTGAAACGCCTTTTTATTGAAATTTAACGTATGTATGGTACAACTTGCATGAATCTCAAATTGTTTGATGAGCTCAAGCTTAATGAATTTTCACATAGGTATAAACGCATGTGATACCAACCAGATCAAGATATAAACCACTTCCGGCCGGCCGTGGTGGCTCACGCCTGTAATCCCAGAACTTTAGGTGGCTGAGGCGGGCGGATTACCTGAGATCAGGAGTTTGAGACCAGCTTGACCAATATGGTGAAACCCCGTCTCTACTAAAAATACAAATATTATCTGGGCATGGTGCTGGGCACCTGTAGTCCCAGCTACTCGGGAGGCTGAGTCAGGAGAATTGCTTGAACCTGGGAGGTGGAGCTTGCAGTGAGCCGAGATGGTGTCACTGCCCTCCAGCCTGGGCAACAGAGTGAGACTCCGTCTCAAAAAAAAAAAAAAAAAAAGCTATAAACCACTTCCAACATGCCAGAAGTTTCCCTCAGTCCCCCTCCAAGTCAGCACCCCTGAGGGTAACCACTATCCTGACCTTTCTCACCACAGACTAGCCTCACCTATTATTGAATTCAGCTTAATGGAATCACACAGCTCGTGTTCTTGTGTGTCTGGCCTCTTTCACTCAACAAAATGTCAGATTCTTCCATGTTGCTTCATCTGTCAGTAGTTTCTTTATGTTGTTGCTGTGCAATATTCCACTGTACAACTATCCCACACGGCTTCAGCCATTCTTCTGATGATGAACCTCAGGGTTGACTCATTTGGGGTCATTGTGAACAACCCCCAAGAACACCCTGTCCGTGCCTTTTGGACACACGTGCTCATTTCTCTTGGGTCTGTAGCTAGGAGTGTACCTGCTGGGTTAGGGGCTGGTGGACGCTTAGCTTTCGTAGCTGTTTGTGTAGTCGGTATATTTAGCCAGATATGGAAACGGAAGTTCAGAGCGTTTAAGTAGCTCATCCAAGTTCATGCAGTTACTCAGAGGTGAAGCCTAGAATTCAGAGATTTCTGAGTCCAGCATCTTCCCAGGGGAGGCCAGCTTCCCCTCCCATCCTTTTAATCCTGCCTTTTAGGACAGGTGAAAGGGGTGTGAGGATTCGGGGGAAGCAGAGAAGCCCCTCAGACAGCCTGCTGTATAACGAGCTCCTGGGGTATGTCCACGCTGCCCGGGACGGCACAGTGCACCCAAGGCAGGGGCTGGACAGAGGCTGACATGGAATAAGTGGGGCAGCTCGGTGCCTTGAGGGTCCCCTGTCCACCCACCCCCACACTGTGTGGCCCCTCCCTTCTCCAGTCTCATCCCTGCCCACGCACTCATCTGTCCCCCTCACTCCAGCCACACTACCTTTCTTGCTATCCCCCAAAACACCAGGCATGTTTCTGCCTCACAACCTTGACATCTGCAGGCACCTCTTTCTAAATTTCTCCCCCAGACATCGGCAAGGTACCCCCGACCCGCCACCCCCACTTTTTCATGGCGGCTGCTCAACTACCTGGTCTAAAAGAACACCCCCATCATGCACCACCCCCTCACCTTGTTATCTCTGTCTGATCTTCTGTCTTTTGTATATTGATTTACTGCCTGTCTCCCCACCCCAGAAAGTGAGCTCCAGAAGGCAGGGCCTCACCATCTTGTTTGCTGCTCCACCCTCAATGTGTGGGGCAGTGCCTGGCACCTTGCAGGTTCTCTAGAGATATTGAATGCAAGAAAGAATGAATGAATGAGCTAATGAACAAATAAAACGCAACCCCTCAGAGCAGCTACCAGCAAACATTGCAGGTGAGGAGAGGCTTTTGGTGCCAGGCCTGGCTGTTGATGTCCAAGTCTTGAGAAAAAGCTCCCACCTGGGCATTGGTCTAGAGCCCTGGGGTAGAGTGAGGTGGTGCCCAGCCTGACCTTAGTGGCCTCCAGGTGCTCAACCATCACAGCCAGCTCTCACGGGAGCCAGACAGACAAGGGCACCAATGTGGATCTGGGCCCCAACTGGGCTGATCTGTCAGGATGGGGAGATTTAGGATTCCTGGGTGATGAGGGAGAGCTGATAGCTACAGATCCCTCCAGGTGTCTTTTCCCTGGTGCGGGACCAGCGGGGGGATGAGGGCAGAGATCATCGTCAAAGCAGGTGGGTCTAGGAATAATTGGAGGGGTCCCGGAGGGATCCCATTTCCCCCAAGCCCCGCCTAAAGTACATTCTTCATTCCTCATTGCTAGTGTTGGCCTGGGAAGCCTTTGCTGGCTTATGTTACAGTTTTGGGCCCCGGTTTGTTCCATGTGTAAAATGGGTAGAACTAGGCCATGAAGTACCATAGAGAAACAGCCCTAGATCAAGGGTTTCTGGCATAAATTCTCATCCTCGGGACTGCTGTGTAGCCTCTGGCAAAGCCCTGCCATCTCTGGGCTTCAGATTCCCCACATGTCAAATGAGGGAGTATCTCCAAAGACTGATGTCCTCTCTTAGTCACTGTAAAGCGACTGACCTCCTGTCCTTTCTCAAGGAAGGGCAAGTTTAGCAAAGGAGGCAGGGAGGGGAAGCCTAGGGAAGAGGGTGAGAATGTGAAGTATGAACCTCACCAGTGCGACAGCTTGGCCCTGACCTGGGCTTGCTGGAGGCCTCCTCTCTGAACTCCACCAAATGCCTGGCTGAGACTCGAATAGTGTGGCTGACTGGGTGGGGAGCTGTCCAATCAACTCCTCCTCTCTCCTCCTATTAACGAGGCTCTGAGTTCCAAAGGGCATCCAACAGGAGACCCCAGCTGGGACCCCTCTCCCAGAGTTTGTCCAAGTTTCGCACAGTTCTACCATGGGACCCCTCATTTGCCACCAGGGTGGGGAAAGGTAAATTCGCTTTTCAGTCCGAGTTAGAGAGAGACCTAGTTTTCAGAAGCAGAAGCTGAGTTCTTAGGAATCCCAGAGATCATTCGTTTGAGCGCATAAGGATGCCCAAGTCTGGGCTTGCAACATTTTGGTGTTACTTCATTGAATCCTCACACAAACCTGTAAAGAACAGAGCATCATTCCCCCCATGTGACAGATGCAGGAACTACCACTCAGAGAGGCTAAGTGACGTGTGCAAGGTCACACAGCTAGTGGGCAGCAGGGCCAGAATGTAAAGCCAGGTCTGTCTGACTCCAGATCTGGGCTTCACGCTTCCTCCCTTGTCAGAAGAAGGGGTGCAATCTTGTGCTTTGGGGGTCCAGGAGCCTGAGAGATCATTCTACCAGCAAGGGCTGGGGAGAAGACTGGGACCTTTGCACCTGCTGTCTGCTTTAGCTAAAAACCCTTCCCTTAGAAAATTGCCTTGCTGAATCCCACACTTTACTCGGGTCTCAGCTTAAGGGGCACTGTCCCAGGAAGGCCTTCCTCTGGGACCACTGAGTCTTATATAGAACAACTCCTCTGTCTCCCACAACGCCTTTCCTCCTGGCCTCAGGTGATGGGTCTCCCTGACACCTATCACCATCTGCAGCACTATCTTGTCTCAGATGCGTATTCAAGTGTTTATTGCTTGTCTCCACCAAAAAACCATGAGGCTTTGTCTGTCTCATTCACCCCTCCATCCTCAAGGCCTAACATAGTGTCTAGCGCATAGTAGGTGCTCAATGAATATTTGTTGGCAGAAGGCATGAGTGACTGCCTTTTTTCTTAATAAGGTTAAGAAAAAGGAGTATCTGTGATCTGCCAGGCCTGGTGGAAAGGGTTGACCCTTGGACTCTTAGACGTCTCATTCCAAGCGTCGCCGCTGTCAGTTGTCAGCCCAGCGCTTGCACGGGGAGCCGAGGCTGTCTCTGCAGCTTCCAGGGCGCAGGACATGAGTGGCAGATGAAGCAATCCACTAAGGGCTGGGGCGCTGGCCCCACGGCGCTCTGGCTCCGAGCCCAGTGCTCTTTCTAAGAGCCGGGGCAGGGCCCCGCCACGGGAGAGGGGTGCCGAGAGCCCCGCGCCCTCGCCGCGCGTCCCCCGCGGAGCCCGGGGCCGCCGGACCTGGCCCCGCGCCCGGGGCCGCGCCCTCCCTCCCCGCCCGCGCCGGCGCCGCCGCCGCCCCCTGCCCCGCGCGCGGCCCCTGCGCTGCCAGCGGCTCCTTCCCCAGCGGGGGCCATCCTCGAGCTCAGGACCCGCGCACCCGAACCCGGGCCGCCCGCGACCCCCCGGGATCCCCCGAACCCCGGCCCGCCCGCCCCGGGCCCCCCAGACTCGGGGCGCCCGCAGGCCCCGCGGGGCACGGGAACCGGCAATTTCCCCGGCCGCCGCCCCGCCCGCCGCCCGCTCTGTACTTAGCTGATGACGGGTTCCGCGGCCCTCGGCGGGGCGGGCGGCGGGTTCAGGGCGGGCGAAGCCGGCCCAGCCGGTCCCGTGCTCTGCTCGCAGGCGGCCGCCGGGCCTGTGTCATCCACCAGGAATTTCTGTTTTCCCCTCCGCGGGGCTGGAAGAAAAAACAATAATTAGGTCACTGGGCAGGCGGCAGAGAGGGTGTGGGACAGGCCAGTGGCGCCCTGTTGGGCAGGGAAAGGGTTTGGGAGGACGGCGGGGAGGGAAGGCCCCACAGCGCTCTCCTTCCTGCCCTCCCCGGCCTGCCCGCGGGTGCAAGCAGAGGCAGCCCTGACCGTCCCCACCGTTCACTCATTCCACAGGCGTTTGCTGGGCACCTCTTGTGCACCAAATTCGATGCTAGGCGCTGGGAATTCAGCAGTGAGCAAAAGAGAAGGAAGGACCTGGTGAAAAAGATAGAAAGACGGAGAGACAGTCAGGTAGTGACCATACAGTGGGAGGCCACTGCACAGGCAGAGGCGTTTCAGGGTATATGGATGGGAGCCAGGGAAGGCTTCCTGGAGGAAGTGGCACCTGCTCAGAGGCCTGAAAGAGGAATGGGCCTTGTTGTGGGGAGAGGCAGGCTGGGTATTCCAGGTGGAAGGAGTGGCAGGTGCAAAGGCTTGGGCGTGAGAAGACAGGGCACACGACAAGGACTGAAAGTACAGTAGAGAAGCATCGCATGAGCTTTCAATCCTCAGGGTGGCTCCACCGATTAAAGACGCATATTTTTGATCCCATGAGGCCCCTAAACGCAAGCCAGCTACTTTATCTGGTGCTCAACTGAAGATGTAACCACATTTTCCCACATTGGAGGAAGACTGTTTTGGACGTACTGAGAGGTACTGAGTCCGGGGACTGTACCTATGAGTGACTGAAGACATTTGCAAGGGGTCATCTGGACTTAGCACATTTCTCTCATTCACTCCCACCTTAAGACAACCCCCGCTGTGAAGGACGGGATGCCCGGGCAGGGGCACATGCCTGAGTCATTTGGAGGATGAGCTGTGAGACTGGGGAGGTGGACAGCATCGGGGTATAAAGGATCTTGCGGGTCATTGTACTGAGTTCAAACTTAGGGGAACCAGGGAGCCATGGTTTACAGCAGGGAGGTGGGGGACAGGATCGGATTTCGGAAAACTTAATAGCTGACAATAGCCAAGATGTATTTGGCTCCTATTACATACCAGCACAGGGCTGGGATTTTACACACATTTTAGTAAACTTGGCAATAATCCTGTGAGTATGGTACTAAGTCTGATTTCATAGAAGAGAAAATGGGCCAGGGAGGTCATTTGCCACAGGTCACTTGCCAGTAAGGGGCACACCCAGGTCTCCAAAGTGCTGGGCCGTGTTCTGGGAGCTCTGGTGAAAGAAGCAGGCTCTGCCCTTACCCTCAGGGAGCCTGTTTTCTGCTGGGGGAGGTGAATGTGAGGTGCCTTAGTCAGGGTCATGTCAGAGTGGAGTTGACTGCTCTCTGGTGTGGCTCTCCAGGGGTACATTCTCCAAGACTGGGATGGCGATCCTACTCCAGAGTCATCCGGGAACCCAGGTTCCTTCCATCTTGCCACTCTGCCCTCTTGGGATGTCCATTATGGGCTCCTGTCTACATTCTGGGCAGAGGAAAGAGATGGAGGGACATGTCCTCTTTCCTTAGGTAACATCACTTCTACTTACAACCCACTGTCACAACTTAGTCCCATGTCACACTTAGGTGGTGCAAGGGAAGTTGGGCAATGCAGTCTTTAATAAGGCAGCCCAAGTGCCCAACAGAAACAACAGACTTTTCACACTGTAGAACAGGGGTCGGTGAACATTTTCTTAAAGGACCAGGCAGTAAATATTTCAGGCTTTGCAAGCTATACATTATCTGTGGCATTGCCTACCCTACTACAAAAGAGTGAAAGCAGTCATAGACATAAAAATGAATAAGCCTGTCTGTACTTGCAATAACATTTTATTTATGGACAATGAAATCTAAATATTATATAGTTTCTATGATTCACAAAATATTTATATTTTCAGTCACTTAAAAATGTAAAAAAAGGCCAGGCCCAGTGGCTCAGACCTGTAATTCCAGCACTGTGGGAGGCTGAGGCAGGCAGATTGCTTGAGTCTAGGAGTTTGAGACCAGCCTGGGCAACATAGGAAGACCCTGTCTCTACAAAAAACTATAAAAAAAAAAAAAAAAAAAAAAAGCCCAGCATGGTGACTTGCTCCTGTGGTCCCAGCTACTCTGGAGGAGGCTGAGGAGGGAGGATTTCTTGAGCCAAGGAGGTTGAGGCTGCAGTGAACCGAGACTGTGCAACTCCACTCAGTCTGAGTGACAAAGGGAGACTCTGTCCTAAAAAAAAAAAAAGAAAACGCAAAAAAGAAATACTTTCGTGCTTGCAGGCAGCACAAAAATAGGCAGCAGGCCAGATTTGGCCTATGAGTTATAACTTGCTGACCCCTGCCACAGAAGAAGGGAAGGATGGAGATTAGCAGACAACCAGCAGCTTGTGCCACAGTAATAAGGCATGAGACAAGGCCATATGGGCTCCCAGCACCCCGGAAATAAAAGTCCTGGGTTCTGAGAACTTAAAGAAAGAGTGAGGCTGGGTGGAGGATGTGTAGGACTTTGATAACAGAGAAGTTGGAGAAAGGTGATCTGGGCCAAGGGCACAGTGATGAGAAAAGGCTGGGTGCACAGAAGTCAGGCATGGCTGGGCTACCCCGCAGTTTGAGGGATAGAGAGGGAGGGCCCAGCTGAATGATGATGAGCCTTATCCACATCTGCCAGGCTGCAGGCTTTTTGTTTCCTATGGGCAGTGGGGAGGTGGGGAGTCATGTGATCACAGCTGTACTCCATGAACTTAGTTTTGAGTCATTTCATATGGCTCTGTTCCTCCAAGAAGCTGACTCTGATCTCCTTAAAACCCATCTCTTTCTATCCTGGGCCCTTTAGTGGCAATCCCCATGGGCCTTGGATCACGTAGCCTCTCCTTACTATCTGCATAGGAGGATGTAAGTTCTTGGTGGGAAGACGGACAAAGCTGTGTCCCTCACAATAAGCAACATGAAGTCCTAGAGGAGGAATATACCATACAGGCCAGCATGTTAGACATGCTTGTACTTTTTTTCAAAACACACACACACACTATATCTCTATCCGTATCTGTATATGTATCTCTATCTAGATCCTCATTTGTCTCTGCATCTGCAGCTGTATTTGTATCCAAGGCCACATCCATATATATCCAGAATGTATATCCACGTCAACAGAACCACCACTTACCCAGTATCCAAAGCATCACTTTAAGAATAGAAGCTGGCCATTACTGCAGGAAAAGGTCCCGCAGAGCTGAGCAGTCAAGATGTGGGACTTCACCGAAGACCAGACCGCAGAGTTCAAGGAGGCGTTCCAGCTGTTTGACCGAGCAGGTGATGGCAAGATCCTGTACACCAGTGTGGGGACGTAATGAGGGCCCTGGGCCAGAATCCAACAACGCCAAGGTGCTCAAGGTCCTGGGGAACCACAAGAGTGATGAGATGAATGTGAAGGTGCTGGACTTTGAGCACTTTCTGCCCATGCTGCAGACAGTGGCCAAGAACAAGGACCAGGGCACCTATGAGGATTGTGTCAAAGGACTTCGGGTGTTTGACGAGGAAGGAAATGGCACTGTCATGGGTGCTGAAATCCGGCATGTTCTTGTCACACTGGGTGAGAAGATGACAGAGGAAGAAGTAGAGATGCTGGTGGCAGGGCACGAGGACAGCAATGGTTGTATCAACTATGAAGAGCTCGTCCGCGTGGTGCTGAATGGCTGAGGACCCTCCCAGTCTCCCGACTCCGTGCCTTTCCCTGTGTGAATTTTGTATCTAACCTGAAGTTTCCCTAGGCTCTCTTGTCTCAACACCTTTCCCATCTTGTCTCTCTTCGATGATGTTTGCCATCAGCATTTACCAAATAAACTTGCTCTCTGGGCCTTCGGAAAAAAAAAGAAGAATAGAAGCTTTAGTGCCAAAAAGGTAAAATAGAGTTGTCCTTCAGTATCCATGGGGGATTGGTTCCAGGACCCCCATGCATACCAAAAGCCACAGATGCTCAGGTCCTTATATAAAATGGTACATTATTTGCATATAACCTACACACATCCTCTCATATACTTTAAATTATCTCTAGATTACTTATAATACCTAATACAATGTAAAGTTATTTTATACAGTTGTTATACTGTGTTATTCATGGAACAATTACAAGAAAATAGATTTTTACATGTGTAGTACGGACATAATCATCCTTTTTTTTCCCAAATATTTTCAACCCATGGATAGGGAGAACTGACGGTAAAGTGAAGGCTGAAACCAGCCCCTAGTGGCAAAGCATGGAAACAGAAAACTTCACAGCACAGACCATTCTTTCACTCCCCATCGACATCCTCCTGAAAGTTTCCTTAATAAAAATATTCCCCGGTATAACACTTGATTTACCTGAAAAACAACAACAGAATACTTTCAGTAAGGTTATGACCAAAAAATTAATTTTCCTAAATATGTTTTCTTATACAATTGGGGTGTTTCATGTACATCTGTGGGTTTTATAGGTCAGCTAATAGGGGAGCTGCTTGGCCAATAAATGCAAAGATGAACAAGACAGGGTGCTGCCCTTCACGATTCTTCAACACACCCCACTCCCTCAAAGGAGTTTGTACCTAGGCAGGCACTCAGGGACCCTGCAAATTGTTCTCGGTCTGTGCGTTAGGGCAGGGGTCCCCAACCTCCAGGCTGTGAACTGATACTGATCCGTAGCCTGTTAGGAACTGGGCTCCACAGCAGGAGGTGAGCAGCGGGCCAGCAAACATTACCACCTGAGCACTCCCTCCTGTCAGATCAGCTGCCACATTCGCCTCTTTTTTAGGTGGGGAGATGAAGTCGGTCACCCAGGCTGGAGTGCAGTGGTGCAATCTTGGCTCACTGCAACCTCTGCCTCCTGGGTTCAAGCAATTCTCTTGCCTCAAGCCTCCCTAGTAGCTGGGATTACAGGCACGTGCCACCACGTCTGGCTAATTTTTGTAGTTTTAGTACAGACGAGGTTTCGCCACATTATCCAGGCTGGTCTCAAACTCCTGATCTCAGGTGAAACGCCAGCCCCAGCCTCTGAAAGTGCTGGGATTACAGGCATGAGCTACCATGCCTGGTCAACACATTAGCTTCTCAAGGGAGCGTGAACCCTCTTGTGAACTGCGTGTGTGAGGGATTTAGGTTTCGTGCTTTTTATGGGAATCTGACTAATACCTGATGATCTGAGGTGGAACAGTTTCATCTCAAAACCATACCCCGTCTCCCCACCCTGGTATGTAGAAAAATTGCCTTCCACAAAACCAGTCCCTGGTGCCAAAAAGGATGTGGAGCACTGCTTTAGGGGACCATCAGGAGAGTGATCTGGAAGACAGCATGCCCAGGGCACTGGTTCTTCAAGTGTGTTCCTAGACGAGCAGCATCGGCACCACCTGGACCTTGTCAGAAATGCAGCTTCTCAGGTCCCACTCAGACCTACAGAATCAGAAACTCCAGGCATAGGGCCTAGCCCCTGGGTTGGAGCAAGCCCTTCAGATGATTCCAATGCAAACCAAAGTTTGAGGACCACTGGCCTAGAGCCCCGGGCACTGGGCTGAGAGTCAGAAACCCTCATTCTCATACTGGACTTGGCGCTCCAGGCTCTGTGATGTTGGGCAAATCCGGCCCTCTCCCCTGGCCACAGTCCTTAGGTGTAAACTGGTAGGTTTGGTCCTGACTGAGACTGAGGGTGGCCCATGGTCCCTAAGATCTTTCTCAGCTCAGAGAACCCATGGTCTCTCCACCTGACTGTTGGGAGTAGGGCCTTGGCCTTGAAGCAAGGAATGTGCCCTCCTTCTTTAGAGGGAGATTCTTTCATTCTGCAGCATTCTGTTGGCAGGATTGTAGAAATTCGGATCCTGTCAGACTCCCTTGAGTGTCCTGGTCTAGGCGGAGGCCCCAGCAGGCGCCGTGCCATCCTGCCTTTCCCTGGGCTCTCTGTAGTCTGAGAAGGATGGGGCAGTCTCGGCACAGACCTGGATCTGTTTGTTTGTGTCTGGTGAGTACCCCGGGAGGTTGTTTATGTTGTCCACTTTTTGCTAGGGTCCAAGCCCCCAAAATCTGTCAGTCCCAGGTCCCAAGTGGAAACAGAGACCACGGGGCACCAAATCTGCCCTGGCCCCCCATACAGGGGAAACCTTCAGCCCATCTTGTCCAGGCAGGGACTTACGGCTCCTCCATGTGGGATGTCTGAGAACAGTGAGGCTGTATCCTGAGGATGGAGGACCTCGGAGCTGACCCTGAACAGCAGGAGCCATGAGCTCGCTCCCTTGAGCCCAAGACCATTAGGCTCCTGTAGGGGTTGGGTCCAGGCTTAAGGTCTTAGACCCCAAAAAACAGGCCTTAGATGGCAAACGGACACTCCTTAAGGGCACATGCATAGTTCTGAGCCCCAAGGAAACCAGGCGGTAGACCTCAGAATCACCAATGTCTGCCTTCTTCTGAGCCCCATTCCATAGGATTCTGTGTGAGCCAGGCTGGGCAGGGGAGGCAGCCTGGTGTGCAGTAAAGATCCTGAGCTCAGAACTCATGACCCTGGGGTCAGGGCTCACGACTTTGCAGCTAACACTCTGTGTGACTTAGAACAAATCCATCTCCCCTCTGGGCTTCAGTTTCCTCAACTGGTCAATGGATTCATAATATATTCCTGACTATGAAGCTCAAGGAAATCAGACAGGTGAAAATGCCTTGTTAAAACTGAGGTAGGCCGGGCGCGGTGGCTCAAGCCTGTAATCCCAGCACTTTGGGAGGCCGAGACGGGCGGATCACGAGGTCGGGAGATCGAGACCATCCTGGCTAACACAGTGAAACCTCGTCTCTACTAAAAATACAGAAAATTAGCCGGGCGAGGTGGTGGGCGCCTGTAGTCCCAGCTACTCGGGAGGCTGAGGCAGGAGAATGGCGTGAACCCGGGAGGCGGAGCTTGCAGTGAGCTGAGATCCGGCCACTGCACTCCAGCCTGGGTGACAGAGCGAGACTCTGTCTCAAAAAAAAAAAAAAAAAAAAAAAACAAAAACTGAGGTAGGGCCAGGCTCATGCCTATAATCCTAGCACTTCGGGAGGCCGAGGTGGGCAAATCACTTGAGGTCAGGAGTTTGAGACCAGCCTGGCCAACACGGCGAAATCCCATCTCTACTAAAAATACAACAGTTAGCCAGGTGTGGTGGCACATGCCTATGATCCCAGCTACTTGGGAGGCTAAGGCAGGAGAATTGCTTGAATCCAGGAGGCAGAGATTTCAGAGAGCTGAGATCATGCCACTGTACTTCAGCCTGGGTGACAGAGGGAGACTCTGTCTCGAAACAATACAAAACAAAATTCAGGATGTCCTGAGTTTTCCACGGGAGCTGAAATTAAAGAGCCTGGCCTTGGGCTTCCACACCCGCTTCACTTTCCATGGCTATCAAATGGGCTGACCTCCTAAGGATGCCAGGGGAAAGAGTGATGGGAAGAGGGCCAGGCACATTGTAAGCGCTTGATTGATATGGGCTGTAATAGTTATCCATTGCTACATAACATTTGCCCCAAAAGTTAGCAACTTAAAACAACAGGTATTTATGATGTCACAGTTTCCTGGGTCAAGAATCTGGGCATAGGTTCCTAGCTGGGTCCTCTGCCTCATGGTCTCTCTCAGGCTGCATGCAATCAAGCTGTAATGAAGTCAACAGTCATCTGATGGCTCATCTGGGGATGGATCCTCTTCTAAGTCTACTCATGTGGTTGTTGGCAAGATTCTGTTTTTGTGGGTTGTAGGTCTGTAAGCCTCAGTTCCTATCTGGCCTGGCTGGCCTTGCTGGCTGTTGGCTGGAGACTATTCTCATATGCTTGCCACGTGGCCTTCTCCACTGGGCAGCTCATGACAGCTGGCTTCACTCAGAGACAGCAACAGAGTGCCCAAGACAAAAGCCATGGTCTTTTTGTAACCTAATATCAGAGGTGATGTGCCATCACTTTTGCTGTATTCTATTTGTCAGGAGCCACTCACTAGGCCCAGTCCACACTGAAGGAGAGGGCATTCCACAAAGGCATTAACAACAGGAGGTAGGAATCACTGGGGGCCACCTTAGAAGGCTCCTAGCACACTCACCAAGCCTTGCTCTGAGCCAAGCTCAAGCTCTAAGATAGAGTGAGCTCTTAATGGAGGGAGATCGTGGGGAGAGGCTAGAGAAATGTGTTGCCTGGTGGCCTTCCCAAGGCAGGGCCCCCGGGGCCTGCCCACCCTGATCTTTATCGCCATGGCAGGGCCTGTTTGATGGCAGGGGGATTTGCAGCCAGCAGGAGCTGCATTCCAGGGCTGGGTACTTAACATTCCAGAGGAGCTCTCACTAATTAGTACCCTGCCCATCCCAGGCCTGGACTACCCAGCTCCCCTGTGTTCCCATGGCTCGGCCAGAGGACTCCCTTGTGGCTGTGGGTCACATTGAGAGGCCCAGAGATGGACTGGTCTTAAGAAGGGTCACACAGCAATGAGTCCAGTAGCAAAGGAAGGGCGGGGGCTCATGTCCTTTTACCTATAGCTTGTGGGCAAGGGGCAGCTGTGGTCAGAACCTTAGGGCCGGGCCCCCTGGGGGTGAGATGGACTAAAGCAGACCTCAGGCAAATGACTGCTTCTCTGAGCTTCTATTTCCTCACCTGTAAAAGTGGGGGAGGGGGGGGCGGTTCTAAGATCGCATAGCAGGTGACAAAGACTCTCCTTGAGCAAACTTAAACCAGCTCCTCTGAGCCCTCTTTTTGAGTAGGCTTCATCCTGGGATCCTGTCTTCAGCCTGCCTAGCCCAGTTTTAGCAAGAATCCTGTTGCATTGATTTAGCAAGAATCCCCCTACCCTTGATGTCTCCTCTTAGTAACTTCCATCCACTGACAGCGTGCTCCCACCCTTCATTCTGCTGGTTGGCTGTAAACCCTCAGCTGTCTGTGCTGTATTTGGAGTTGAATATAGGCTCCCCACTGTTGTGATAGTCTTGACACCTACCACAGTAGTCCTAAACAAAGTCTTCCTCAAGGGAAAAGCCAGTGAGGGTCCTGGGGGGCTCACACGTGGAATACTAGCATTTTAGGAGGCCAATGTGGGAAGACCACTTGAGGCCAGGAGTTCAAGAACAGCTGAGGCAACATAGCAACACCCTCATTTCTCTAAGAAAAAAATTTTTTTTTAATTAGCCAGGCGTGATGGTGTGTGCCTGTAGTCCTAGCTACTTAGGAGGCTGAGATAGGAGGATCACTTAAGCCCAGAATTTCAAGGCTGGAGTAAGCTGCAATCTTACCACTGTACTCCAGCCCAGGCAACAGAACAAGACCCTGTCTCTTTCTTTAAAAAAAAAAAAAAAGAGAGAGAGAGAGAGAGAGAGAGACAGAGAGAGAAAGAAAGAAAGGCCAGTGGAGCCAGAAGTCTCTGGATGCCCTTCTTGTCTTCTCTGGCTGTCATAGCTGGGCCTACTACTCAGCCTCTGCGGCCTTTGGAGCAAACGCTTAGTGGCCCTTGATTCATCTGGCTACACAACTGGTTCTTTGGAGACTTTTTTTTTTTTTTTTTTTTTTTTTGGGGATGGTGTTTCTCTCTTGTTGCCTAGGCTGGAGTGCAGAGGCGCAATCTTGGCTCACTGCAACCTCCACCTCCTGGGTTCAAGCGAATCTCCTGTCTCAGCCTCCCAAGTAGCTGAGATTACAGGCACCTGCCACCACGCCCAGCTACTTTTGTATTTTTAGTAGAGACAGAGTTTCTCCATGTTGGTCAGGCTGGTCTCGAACTTCCAATCTCAGGTGATCCACCTGCCTCAACCTCCCACAGTGCTGGGATTACAGACGTGAGCCACCGCACCCGGCTGGAGACATTTTTATTTAAACCTTCACTACTGTGCCCGAGGGCAAGCCAGGTGCTTCTCATTCTGAGCTTGAGTGAGCCTCACGAGCAATAGGAAATGGCAACTCCCAGAGGAGCGTTGCACCAGGCCACACCTCACCCTGACCCAGGTCTACGGGTCTTGCTGGGCCAGGCTCTGTGAGGAACAGAACCTGGTTCCTGTCCTTAAGGAGGATCTAAGGTCACTGGGAGGCCAGCAGAGTCATTTGGTATAGGGGTCATCACCACAAAGAACCCTAACATAGACTTGTATAGCAACCTTAAATGAAGTTATTCAGAACTTCACAGAGCTGCATTTAGGACTGGACAAAGGAGAAGACACAGATGAAACCCACACCCGTCACAGGACTGCACTGCCTGTCAGGGCTGCAGCATGAATTCAGACATTTTTAAACCCTGTGATCGCCACGTGAATAGCACACTTATTTTCAGTTCTATTTTGGAGGATTAAGACCATTAATTTGTTCAAGATAAACATTTAAAATCTATACAAAGATCAGGAAACAATATCACTCTAAAAGGATATTATTGGAACAGTTGGCCAAATTTGAATATGAACCATCAGGAGTTGGCAAGCTACGGCCCTCAGGACAAATCTGGCCTGACCTGCTGCCTGTTTTCGTAAATAAAGTTTTATTGGAACACATCCATGCTCGTTCAATTTCACCTTATCTATGGCTGCTTTTGCACAGTGGGGCGGAGTTGAGTAGTTGCAATGGAGACCATATAGCCTGCAAAACTGAAAATATCCGGCTCTTTATAGAAAATGTTTGCTGACTCCTGGATGAGATAATAGCAGTGTATCATTGTGAAATATCCTGATTTTGATAACTGTACTGTTGTTATGTAAAACAAACAACCAAAAAAAAAAAATCCTAGTTCTTAGGAAATGCCCACTGAAGCATTTAGGGATAAAGGGTCGTGCCATCTTCAACTTAACTGGACTCTTGTGCAGAAAAAAATGTGGCAGAGGCCTGTGATGGGGGCCAGGGGTACTCCAGGGAAGAGGCAGGAATTGTGTCAGGACTTGAAAACTAAATCAGAGCTGGTGGAAATAAAAAGGCAGGGCACTTCCAGTAAAGGCACAAGCCCGGCAAAGGTGTAGCAGTGGGTGACATGAAGTGTGGCAGGGCCCAGAGGCTGGGACACTGCCTGGGTGGGAGATGCCCAAGGTGCTGAGAATTCTGGGGGGATGCTGCACCCCTCCGCAGCCAGTGGCTGCGTCGGGGTCCTCCAGAAAGAGCCACACAGGCAATCCAGGCTTCTTCTCCACTCAGGCCTGATACCTGCTTGCTTCTCCTCATGTTCCTCAGCACCCAACTCTTGAGGTAATTTGCTAAGTTCACATACACATGGTACATACTCAAAACCCCTCCTTTCTTCCCCATTCCCCCAGATCCCCAGTTCCCCTCTCCCAAGATAACCTTTGCTAGTGCAAATATGTATTGTTTTTTCTTTACACAAATAATAGCTTGCTGCTTTTTACAGGCATATATCTTACTTCTTTCACATATTATTAGATCTTGGATGACTCCATACCAATCCATGCCATTCTTGACAGCTGCATAGTATTCTATTGGATGAGTGTCCCAACATGTGCTTAACTAGTCCCCAGAATGGCAGCAGATTCATACTGGCAGCTAAAACATTGGCAGTAAACACAGGTAGAGTGTCTACTGTGGCTCAGGCACTCGGGAGATCCCCAAGATACAGAAGGGACTGCAACCTGGTCTGTGGGAATTGGAGCTCCCAGGTTCATGGAGGCAACAGAGTGACTAGTAGATGGCAGAGTGGGATAACAGAACAAGGGTCATGCCAGGGAAGGTTCCCTGGTTTGGGAGAAAGGTAAGGAAAAGGGAAGGATGGCATTCTAACCCAAGGGAGCCATGTGAGCAAACTGCAGTGGTGGAAAGCCAATGGCAAGTTCAGGTACTATGTGAGGATGCAGGTCAGGGAGGGATGGGGAGGAGAATGTGTGGAGCCGAGTCTAGGGAGGCTTTGAATTCGAAGGAGATGGGTGTGGCCTGATTCCTCCTCTTCACCCAGAGGTCTTCCCTTCCAAGATGAGGAAAGGGGCTCAGCAAAAGGAGTTGCAAGGAAAAGGGGCCCTCCAGGAAGGAGGCGGGGCAGAGGAGGCTCCAGGCAGATGGAGGAGTAAGTCGTGGTTACTGAGACCCATCCATTGCTGGGCGTTCTATCTAATTTATTTTTTGCTACTTTTAGTTTTTCTCTGAACCATTGGAGAGTTGGTTGCAGACATCATGGCTGCAGGGGGGTAGAGAGTCACAAACACCAGTGCCAGCTCCCTGCAGCCTCTATCTCTCCGCAGCCACACAGCCCCAGGCACTTTGGCCTGGTGGTTCCCTCTCATTTGGGACTCTGTCCTGTTATCCGAGGCCACAACTCGATTAACTCCCCTCAGGCTTCCAGCACCTCCTGGGTGTCATGAGAGCAAAAACCAGGCTAAGCTGTTGCCTGGCAAGGTGGGTAAGGCTCTGCCAAGGCAGGGAAGAGACGTTGAACAGGTCAGGTTCCTCTGTCTTCCTCATTCATTCCCTCCACAGTCAGGCCCAGTGATTAAAATCCAGGGGAAAGTGCAGAGCTGGAGACAGGGGACGGTGCAGGGTGTGTGGGTCTGAAGTCTATGCAATTGGAAGGCTATTTGTACAGAAAAGGATACCAAATTATGAATGCAGAATTGGTTACAGGGTCTTGGAAAGGGGTGGGTGCAAATGAGAGACCCTGAGGCTTAAATGTCTTTAGCTTCAAGGTAAATTTACCTCTGGCAGGAGGGATCCCCATAGAGAGGAGGGATTTTCCCCACAGACCACTGGGTGCAAGCTCCTCCCATGATGCCACTGTGCCCTTGGGCCCCACTCACCTTCACTCTACCTGGGCGTTGAGTTGGGACAATACGAAATAATAATGGTAGTGCTGGACCCCGGAGCCTTGCCTGCCTCCAGACTTTCATGAGAATATGGTTAATATATCTCCCCCCTGTTTGCTGTTGGGTATTAGTAAATATTTCTGACCATGTTTGGGATTCCTTTCTACTGCTGTATCAGGAAGGGTTGCCAGTCTGCACATCAATCTTCTTACCATCTATTGAGAGAATGGCATGGTTTCCCTCCACCATCTGTCAATTTAATGAGTTGTGTTGGCAGAGTTCCTGATATTGACCATCCTCACATTCCTAAAATAAACTCCTATTGGGTTGTGAGGTAATATTCTTTTAATTTAGTGCAGCAGTAGATCTCTTTTGTTAATATTTTTCTTAGTATTCTTTTTTTTTTTTTTTTTTTTTTTTTTGGGCGGGGGTCTCGTTTGCCCCCCCGGCTTGGGTTGTTTGGCGGGTTTCTTGCCTCCNACCAACATCTGAGTTGAGTCTTGAATTTGCTGGGCATGGGGAAAAGACATTTCAGGTAAATTACCAAGGTGCGGAGAGTTCCAACATTTTAGATGTAACTTTGTTTAAGATGCCCCAGGCAATTGGTGTTTTGCCATATTGAAAGCTCAGAACTCAAAGGGCTATTTATTTGAATTTCAATTTATTACTCAAGTTAAAACAAATGTTTTCTTGATATTTGATTAAATAAGTCATTGGAACATAAATAAATGCAAGGAAACATATTAGGTAAAGGAAAAATTAGTAAGTTCAAATGTCTACTCTTAATAAAGCAAGGTGATTTGGTGAATCGGTAACCTCTATTTTATTTTATTTTATTTTTTATTTTTTATTTTTTTTTTGAGACGGAGTCTCGCTCTGCAGCCCAGGCTGGAGTGCTGTGGCCGGATCTCAGCTCACTGCAAGCTCCGCCTCCCGGGTTCACACCATTCTCCTGCCTCAGCCTCCCGAGTAGTTGGGACTACAGGCGCCCGCCACTGCGCCCGGCTAGTTTTTTGTATTTTTTAGTAGAGACGGGGTTTCACCGTGTTAGCCAGGATGGTCTCGATCTCCTGACCTCGTGATCCACCTGTCTCGGCCTCCCAAAGTGCTGCGATTACAGGCTTGAGCCACCGCGCCCGGCCTTTTCTTAGTATTCTTGCATCTGGATTCAAAAATGAAACCTGTCCTGAGTGTTCTTTGGGCCATTTTATGGACTATTAGGCAACTATGAACAAGAATGACATAGATCTCTGTGTCTTCATTTTGTTGCTGGAAAGTGGTCCCAATCCAGACTGCAAGAGAGGGTTCTTGGATTTTGCACAAGAAAGAATTTGAGACAAATCCATAAAGTGAAAGCAAATTTATTAGGAAAGTGAAGGAATAAAAGAATGGCTACTCCATAGGCAGAGCAGTGGCTTGGGCTGCTAGGCTAAGAATACTTAATAGTTATTTCTTGATTATATGCTAAACAAGGGGTGGATTATTCATGAGTTTTCCAGGAAAGAGGTGGGTAATTCTTGGAACTGAGGGTTCCTCCCCCTTTTAGACCATATAGGGTAAATTCCTGACATTGCCATAGCATTTGTAAACTGTCATGGCGCTGGTGGGCGTCTTTTAGCATGCCAATGCATTATAATTAGTGTATAATGAACAGCGAGGATGACCAGAGGTCACTTTCATCGCCATCTTGGTTTGAGTGGGTTTTGGCTGGCTTCTTTACCACATCCTTTTATCAGCAAGGTCTTTGTGACCTGTCCCTTGTGCCAACCTCCTGTCTCATCCTGTGACTTAGAATACCTAACCTCCTGGGAATGCAGCCCAGTAGGTCTCAGTCTTACTTTACCCAGTCCCTATTCAAGATGGAGTCACTCTGGTTCGAATACATCTGACAGTTTGGAAGGAGGTCCATAACCTAATTCATGGAAAAAATAATGTATGCACTGTATGTGCATACATATATATAACATACATATAATTCGTTTTTTGTTTTTGTTTTTGTTTTTGTTTTGAGACGGAGTCTTGCTCTGTTGCCAGGCTGGAGTGCAGTGGCACAATCTCAGGTCACTGCAACCTCCAGCTCCCAGGTTCAAACAATTCTCCTGCCTCAGCCTCACGAGTAGCTGGAACTACAGGCACGTGTCACCACACCCAGCAAATTTTTGTATTTTTAGTAGAGACAAGGTTTCACCATGTTGGCTAGGATGGTCTCGCTCTCTTGATCTTGTGATCCACCCACCTCGGCCTCCCAAAATGCTGGGATTACAGGTGTGAGCCACCACGCCCAGCCTATAATTTATACTTATGTAAAAGTGTACATAAATTATATGTGTATAATATATATATAATATATAATATAGCATGGTCCCTGAGGACCTAAAAGGAAGAAGGTAAGCACAATAGATATAAATAGTTTATCTGGAACAAGCTTGAGGTTGCAACCTCGGGAGCATAGATTTAAGTTGTCCAGAATATATACTCCAATTAGCAGCAGCAGTTACAAGTGGATTTTTAAAGGCAAAAAAGCGGGGACAGGGAGTTGGTTGATACAAAGTTGTTTGTCGGGAATTCTTGTTGGTTTACAGAAATAACATTGATTAGTGATTGGTATACATTGTTAACCTGTAGGGTATGGGTGATAGTGTCCGGTGCCATGTTATTAGGTTAATTTATAACCACTTATGGCAACTGCAGCAGTTTCAAGAGATGAAGACCTGGCTCAAGGGGAAACGAGGATGTGATTGTTGTCTCATTTGAAAGCCTCTCTGGGCCTGATAAAGGGCTCACATTCTTCAGATAAAAGCTCTTTTCTTTTCTCATTCCATTTCTTTTGAAACTATATGTTCGTAGAATTCAAATGAGCGAATGTTAAATATTTTAAAGGACAGGAGTGGGCTGGCCTCTGTCTCTGGAGAAGCCACCTGGCTGTACACAGCTATGGCTCTGAGCGTCTTCCCTGAGCTACTAGGTCTCCTGCTATTCCTCTGGGATCCCATGGCCTCCCATGGCCCAGCCAGTGTTGCATCTTCTCTCCATCTGCCCTTCCGAGGACAATCGTCCGTGCCTGAAGGGGACGAGGGCGAAGCCTCATTTAGTCTCAGTCTTGTCCTGCATGGCTCTTCAGCAGAACTCAGCCAAGGGTTCCAGAGCCCTGAGAGGTGACTATGGCAAAATGGGTGTCAGGGAGAACAGAGGAAAGAAGGTCACCTGGGCCCTGAAATGCTTCCGTGAGTGGGTGGCTTAGGCTCACGGTCAGGGAGAGGGCCATATCTGTCCCAGGCCCATCTGAGCCCATGACTCACAAGCAGGCCTCATTGCTGCGGCAGGATGTGATGTCAGCCTCGTCGGCCAACTGGCCTGGTCTGGGGTCTTGGCCAGACCTTGGCTGGGTTCCCCAAGGGGGCCACCTCCAGCCCAGCACTGAAAACTTAAAGGCCAGTCAGCTTGGCTCCTTCTCGACATGTACAGATTTATTTAGTAGAACACAGTCAAATACTCCAGAGAATCACAGGCTCCACAGGAGGCCCAACAGATCCCTCAGCCTTTCAGATGCAAACCTCCCCAAAAGGGCAGGTAAGTGCATAGGAGGAGTGCAACACACTGCCTATGACTAGAAGCAACCAGCCCAGACTCAAGTTCCTTTCAGCTGTGTGACTCTTCTAAAGCTGCTTAACCTCTCTGGGCCTAAATTTTCTCATCTGTCAAATGGAGACAGTAATAATCCCTACCTTATGAAGTCATCAAAAGAATCTAATGAAATAATGTGAACAAAGCAGCTGGCTCAAAGAGAGGTAGCCATATGAGGCGAGATCTCATCATGCTTTTCTTTATATCACATGAGAGTATTTTATTTTGGGATTATATTATTTAATATATAATTAAAATATTAAATTATTTTATTTGCATGCAACAAAAACTCACCTAAACTTGCTATAGCAAGAAAAAGAAAAATGTTAGGGGGAGGGATATGGAAATTACAGAAAGGAGCCTGGGGTAACTCCTGGAATCCCTGACCAAAGGCCTAGCTGGAATCCCTCTCCTTCTTTCACTTGGCTTCTCCCTGCTAGCTCTACCCTCTCCTCTCCCATCCCCTGGCTCTGCCCTCTCCTCCGGTCAGCAGTAGTAAGCATGGCTGGCAACAGCACTTGGGTTGATGTAGTCTCCAAACATGAGGCAGCTGAGGTCCTCTGCTTTTAATTCTGAATTCTCTGCAGAAGGCACTGATTGGCTCAGCCTGAGTCAGGTGCTGGCCACCTGGGGAGGAGGGTCACTCTGAACAAACGTGGCAAATCCTGCTGGAAACCTGTGGCTGATGACGGTGCGGAGCAGTTCTTGCAAAGGGCAAGGCTGGGCAGACAAAACAAGAGCAGTGAACACAAGGGCTGAATCTTGAACGAGAAGGAAGAAAGCATCCCAGCCACATGAGACAGACACAGGCCCTGACCCCTAGTTCCCACGGTTCCCAGTCCATGGGCAAAAGCTTGCCTTCTGTTGTGTTCCCTTCAGTGAAGGCCTGTGCTCTTGCACACAGTAGGTTCTCCACCCAATTAGACCCTGAACCCCCACCCCACCCTCCTTCACAGAAGCAAAGCAGACAGGTACTTCTCTTCCCTTCCAGGTTGCCTGATTTTATCTGTTTGTGAAAAGAAAAGAAAAGAAAAGAAAAGAAAAGAAAAGAAAAGAAAAGAAAAGAAAAACATGTCTTTTCCCCAACCCCACACCACCCCAAAAATAGACAGAGCAGACGTTTGTGACTGGGAAACGAAGATGCCTCTACCTTGTAGTTCTGCTCTTTGGTCCGGTGCTTTGAGTGCACTGTATTAAAACACTTCGTTGGAACGGGGTATGCACACTTTCTAGTCTGGCACAGGCTGCCCGCCCTGGGAGGTGCCGTTCCCTGGGCCACATTGTGCATTGATTCCCTGCGTGGTCCCTGTGGGCATATAAGTGGCGGACCCTGCCTGAGTGAGTATTCACTGTGGCACTTGGGCTTGCTAACCATCCAGGTCCCCTCAGCCCGTTTCCAGGCTCATGGCGTGCTAGCCCGGTAGCATGGACAGTGTCAGATCTGCCGGCAAGGTGGGCCCCAGCAGGCCCAGC
This sequence comes from Theropithecus gelada, assembly GCF_003255815.1. NCBI lineage: Eukaryota > Metazoa > Chordata > Mammalia > Primates > Cercopithecidae > Theropithecus > Theropithecus gelada. The sequence continues at coordinate 42,362,303 of NC_037674.1, read as the reverse complement.
CCTCTTGCTGGCTAGAGTTGGCTCTGGCGGGGCTGGGCCTACTGGGGGCACCTTCCAGAGCAGGGGATATCAAAGGCTGGGAGGTGTAGGAGGGAAAGCACAGGTGTCGAGGATGGCTCCCTGAGAAGCTGAGGCCCCAGCTGGGCCTTGTAGGCTGGGCAAGAGCACCTTTGTTGAGAGCCCGGGCCTGTGAGGAGCTGAAGAGGTGTTGGCCTGTTCCACTGCTCTCTTTCAGAGAAGTCTCTACAGTAACAGGCGTGTGCGCAGCACTTGGGCTCTTACAAAGGCCTTTCCTATTGAGATCTTGAACCCTCACTATGTCCTGGAGAAGCAGATTGCCACTTTACAGATGGGAAAACTGGGGCTTCAAGTCACCCAGCATGTTGGAAGCAGAGCTGGAGTTCTGTGCCAAGGCCTTGCACCAGGTGCTTCTCCCACTCTTCTGCCTCCAAGCCCAGAGCGGGATCTGAGAGAGGGGGCTGTGCTTTCCATTACCCGCTCTAAGATCCCCTGAGGCCTGAGCATTAACCTCATTTTACTGATGAGGAAACTGAAGAACAGAGAGCTTAAGTAACCAGTCCAAGGTCACACAGCCAGAAATGGGCAGAGCTGGGACTGAAATCCCAGGAGTGTGAGCCCAGAGTCCAAGCTTGTCATTCTTGTCATAGGAACTCCATTAACATGTCATAGGAGTTCCACCAAATGGGATGTGGCAGAAGCACACAGCTCTCCAGGCCTTTGCTGGAAAGAACAAAACAGAAGGCAAGCTCTTACAAATTGACGGGGACCCATAGGAACCAGGGATCAGAGCCTGTGTCTGTCTCATCTGGCTGGGATGCCAGTTTGTGGGGTTTGGCTGATCTGGGTTGGGGTCTCTCACATGTAGGTCAGCTTGTTGATCTATGATGGCTCAGCTGGGATGACAGAGGGGACCTGGCTTGAGGCCACATCTGGTCCTTCAGCAAGCTAGCCCAGCATGGTCTCATGACAATGGCGGAAGAGAACAAGCAAAAGGGGAAATGTGTGGGTGCTTTGTCAAGCCTCTGCTGTGCCAAGTCAGCTACCATCCTATCAGCCCAAGCAAAGCGCAGAGCTGAGCCCTGAGCCCAGGCTTGGCAGAACATTTTACCCAGGGCAGGAGGGTATTGCAGAGCTAGTTGGCAAAGGACGTGGTTACAGGCAGTGGGGAAGAATTGCAGGGCCCTGCATGCAACTGATCTGCCACCATGTCCGTCTTCTCCAGTAGAGCAGGCAGTTGTTCCTGAAGGGCTGATTGATCTTCAGTGGACTAAAACTTCTGCTCAGGTGGGTTGGATTTGGCTGTGGGGACAAAAGACAGGGAACTTGCCATATCAATCTCTGTGACCTTGAGCAAAAACATCTGACTTCTGCTCCAAGTCCTGGTTTCCTCAATTGTGAAAAAAAAAAAAAAAAAAGGAAGATGGAAGCCTGTCCTCCAATGTCACAGAATGACAGGGAATGATGGAGATCTGGGATCTGCTCTGGCCCTGGGAAGTGTGTTGCTGCATCAGGTTAGCCATTCATCATGGTTCCAGGCTCCCGCCCCAAATCAGCCTTCCATTCGCTCAGGATGTGGCAGATACCCCATAGTCCTCAAGGCCCCGAATGCCCCATTCCTCCATTCTCCTTCTCTCTCTTCACTCATTCCCCCTTGCTTACCTTTCTTTCCTGCCCATAGGACACAGGCCTAAGCTGTTCCTAGAAATCCTCCTTCCTATGCTTCCTCAGGCCAACTCAGCTCACCTGTCCCATCTCAGCAGAAGGCCGGTCCTGGAGCAGCCGCTCTTGGTCTCCCACTTCCTGGGGTAGTACAACTTCTCGGCCAGAGCCGGGCCACACCACAGCTCCACTCTCCTAGCCATGGATCTTGAACAAGACTTTCCACCTATTGAGACTCAGTTTTCTTACCTGGAAAATGGCGAGAGCAGTGGCACCCACCCTGCAGGAACATGGTGAGGATCCAGTTATCAAATATCGAGTGCTTCGGATGCTGCAGCCACATAGTAAGTCCTGGCCTTTAGGAAGAGTCAGTTCTTATTATCCACTCTTGTAACATCTTGTTCTTTTCCTTCCACGCACTTGCTAAATTTTGTAATTTTGGTCAGGCGTGGTGGCTCATGCCTGTAATCCCAACACTTTGGGAAGCTGAGCTGGGAGGACTGTTTGAAGCCAGGAGTTCAAGACCAGCCAGGGCAACATAGTGAGACCCCTGTCTCTACAAAAATAAAAATAAAAAATGTAGCTGGGTGTGGTGGTGCATGACTTAGTCCTCCTAGCTACCTGGGAGGCTGCCCAAGTAGGAGCCTCCCAAGTTGGGCCGGAGAATTGCTTGAGCCCAGGATTTCGAGATTATAGTGAACTATGACCGCACCACTGCCTTCCAGCCTGGGAGACAGAACAAGACCCTGTCTTTTAAAAAAATTGGAATTTTGTATTTATTTGTATTGATGTGTGTGGCTATTTGTTTAAGGCCTTTCTCCCCCATGTGGACTGTAAGCCCTAGAAGGGCAAGAGTCACCCTCATCTGCAGCTGTATCCCCAGTGCTGAGAACAGAGAAGGGGCTTGAAAAGTGTTTGTGGAACAAGTGATGGCATGAATGAATGGTAGATGAGAGAAAGGATGGACTGTGGCCAGGGAGGGCACAGAGACCCAGTCAGGGGTCTGGCAGGAGTAGAAAAGGCTTCATTATCTTTGGCCAGCATGGCCTGACTATTACAAGGTTCATCACTAAGTGTAATCTCTTTCTATCCACAAATCTTAAATTTCACAGGAACCTGCTCCACCCACTCCCAGACCCTGTGCAGGGGATGCACCCTTCTCCGAGGAGTTGATCACCCTGGCTGCAACCCCAGTCCTTGGTGCCCTAAAGCCTGAGGTCTCTCCCCACCACATGGGGAGGATCACACAATCAGGCTCACTGTCCTCTCTCCCTACCCCTCACAACAACCTGCCAGAGGACTAAAATGGCTACTGCTTCCATTTCATACAGGAGGAAACTGAGGTTGCTAAGTTACCGAATGAGTCTGTCCCACGCCCCACAGAAATATCCAAGAAACTAGCCCAGAGCGCCCCAAGTGAATGGATGTTGAGCAGAACCAAGCTTGGGGATCCACGGCCTGCCTGAGCCTTCGCCCCTGAGAGTGTTCGGGAGAAAGAACCTCAGGCTGGAAGAGTCAGCAGAGATGGATTCAACTCTGACTCCTGCCCTTAAGGGTCTCCATGATGGGGACCCATTTTCTGCAGCGTTCAAAGTCCTCCACCCCAACCATCACTCAGGCCTATACGCTCACCAAGCAGGCTGACTGCCTCTGCCTGGACCACAGCCACCCCTGGGGATGTCTCAGTTATTTTTGCCAACCACAAGTGCTGATGGGAAGTTATGACCGTCTTGGATCCCTAGGAATGGGAATGAGGATTTCGTCCCTGTTATTTGGGAGTGCACGGACTTGTCTATACTGAGGCTCTGCTAGGCTCCTTTCTGCATACCTTAGAGCACCGTCAGGTGAGGCTCAGTATTTCCATTAGGCAAATGGGAAATCTGAGGCTGGAGATATTAAATTATTGGCCCAAAGTTACCCAACTAGGCAGTGATGGAAGTTGGGGTGTCTTAACTGTCAGTGGCTTTGGAACCATTTTCCACTTATTTGTGCAAGTTTAGTTGCTTGGGTTGCCATAGTGGAGGGGAGGTGGTCATTCCCCTTTAATGGAATTTTTCTACTTCAAGGACTTGTCTGGCAAATGTAACGCTTTCAAAATATGAGATGGCATTAGGGGTGAAGTGAAATGGTTCCTTGGTGGGTGTCCAGCCTTTAGATCATGCTCAAGTCTCCCCTGTAAAGGTCCCTGGCCTTTGCTGCTATTCTCTGGTCATAGAGAGCCCACCACTTCGGGGGTCAGGTCCTCTGTTCTGGCCGAGCATGTGGGACCTGCCCTCCTTGAGGTTCCCAGATACTGTCCTACTCAGAGATGAAAACATATTCTCCGTAGACCCAGTGGCCTCGAACTTGTCTCTCATTTTCTGAGGCCAGCCCGTTCCTTTCCTCCCAGGGAGATCATATGTGCTCGCGTAACGGAGCTGTGGTTTCCACTCCAGCCTCTGAAGCCAAACTCCGAGGAGTTTCAGATATCCCCAAGGCCTCCGAGGAGGAAGGCCCCTGAGCACGTACGGGGAAAGGGCTGCATCTGGTCTGCGTTATCCAGTAGCTGCTGCTGCCTTGAACCCTGTCAGGGAATGGAGGCCCAGATCAAGGGGGGACCTGGAGGGAGGACCAGGAAGGAGAGGTCTCAGCTCCCTGCTAGCCTTCCTCCAGCTGTCCTCCAGCCCTTTCCATGGGACCACAAAGCTGAGGAGGCCCTCTGTGGATATTTTGACCAGATGCTCCATTTCCCAGGGTGGAAGCTGAAGTCTGAGGTGGCACAGCCAGCTTTGTGGCAGGACCATGAGGCACTTGGGGCTTCTGATACTAATCAAGAGTTCTTTCCACTGCCCCATGCCAGATGCTTAAAACCTGGCAAGTACGGGGCAGGGCCTTCTCTCTGGAGGGGGACACTGCCCTGCAGCCTCTTCACCAGTCACGCTGCCTCAAGATGGCACAGGGAGGTAGCTGCTGGAGACCAGTCTGTGCGGAAGCAGAAATTGGCATTAGAGGTTTACATGACTTCAAGATGAAGTGGGGAAAAAGAACACCCCAATGCTGCAAGAAGAAGAAGTGATTCACAGAAGACACGTGCTTCTCAAGCTAGGAACAGAAAGAGTTCCTTAAAAACTCATGCTTTTTGACCTGCAGAAGCTCCTCCCTACCCCAAGCCCATCTTCACAGACGGGGCTCAACCCACATGTCCTGAGCTCCTGCCCCAAGCCTAGTCCTCCCTCCCACCAGTCCCATGGGTCATCCTGGTGGATTTTCACAACAGCTCCATTTTACAGATGAGAGAACTGAGGCCTCCTCTGTCTGACCAGGGACCCTGTGCTGGGCTGGGGAGCCAGCATCACAGGCCTGGGTTGTGGGGATCTAGTCACTTATTTCAGTTGCTTCCCTGCACTTCTGAGCCTGAGCCAAGGCATGCGAAACTCCCCTCCTGGGGTTTGCTGGCCTTGCTTCCTGGTGCCTCCCAGACCTTTGTCCTGGGGCTCCACCCAGGGCCCAGCAGGGAGAGGAGCAGATAGCAGAATGGTTATGACCTGGTTTTGTTTTTGTGCTTGCTCTCCAGTCCTGCGAAGCCTTCAGGACAACATTTTATATAAACAAGAAAGAAAAAGGGTGTATTTTTGGAGATGAGTTTTCTACCTCCCTATCCACACCCAACAACCTAATGATTTAACCTTTTTAAGTACAAAAACTTTAAGCGGTGCTGGAAAAATTTAAGCAGCGCTCATTCATTATCCTCAATTTCTGGCAAAAAAAAAAAAAAAAAGAGAGAGAGAGAGAGAGAAAGGAAGAAAGAAAAAAGAGAGGGAAGAAAAAGGAAGAAAGGAAATAAAAAAACAAATGAAAACTTCCCAAAACTCATGGGAGCACAGACTAGAGAATAAGAACATCAGGCAACGATGATACTGACCTGTTCAGATTGTGTCTTGGGAGTGCAGAATTACTTGGGTCCCCTGCTCTGCTATAGGATCCTTTAAAAACGTGACATCCTGGTCGGGCACAGTGGCTCATGCCTGTAATCCCAGCACTTTCGGAGGCGGAGGTGGGCAGGTCATGAAGTCAGGAGATTGAGAATCCTGGCTAACACGGTGAAACCTCGTCTTTACTAAAGATACAAAAAATTAGCCGGGCATGGTGGCAGGTGCCTGTAGTCCCAGCTACTCGGGAGGCTGAGGCAGGAGAATGGCGTGAACCCGGGAGGCGGAGCTTGCAGTGAGCCAAGATCGCGCCACTGCACTACAGCCTGGGGACAGAGCGAGACTCATCTCTTAAAAAAAAAAAAAAGTGACATCCTCAGGGCACAGGGCCCAGCCCGACATTAATTCTCTAAACCTTTGGCTATATGTTTTTTTATTTTTCCCCATTATGCTTCTGAAACAAAATTGGAAATACTGAGAACATGGGAAATGTAAATTGTCAATATTCCTACCACCTATTGCAATCAAACACGCATACACACACACATATACATTTAGTATATTTCTTTTTTCACTTAGCGACAGACCGACAGACTTCTGTTTAAACCCCAACTTCAGGCAAGTTGCTTTGTGCCTCTGTGCCTGTTTCCTCATCTATAAAATGGGGATAACAATCATGCCATAAAGAGTATATGAGATCATGTGTGGGAAGTGCCTGGCCTGTAGTGAGGAAGTGGTTCATTAATGATTGCAGTTATTAATGCTGTCATCCTAGACGCTGCCTCTCTAGTACCCCTTGTGAGCCCCAGGGGACTAAGATGACCTCTACACTCTTATGCATTCCATAGCCACTCAGAGGGTATGTGCTCTGGGCCAAGCCCTGCACTGGGTTCAAGGGCAGAGATGAACATGCCCAGGTCTTGTCCTCAGTGCAGGAAATAAGGCAAATACATAAATAAATGACAATCTGACAATCTTGGGTGACAAGAGTGATGGTGGTCACATAGGTGGGTATTGTGGGACTCCTGAGTTAGGAATCCACTCAGACTCTGCAAAGAAGGTGATGGAGCAGCCAGCTCAGAAAAGAGGAGTAGAAGGAGATGTGTAAAACAAATACGTAGAAGGACACTTTGAATAGACGGAAGAGTGAATGGCAATGCCCAGAGGCCCAGAGGCCCTTCCTGGGAAGAGCAAGTTCTCGACTCTGGCTACAGCAGATGATGTTGACAAGAAACAGGGCTGCAGCGCTTAGGCTTGAATGATATATGGTTTTGGGGTTCATCTTCACACCAACAAGAATGCTTTCAGCTGCAAGGAACAGAAAACCCTGATACAACTGGCATAGCAAGTAAGTGATACAAGATCTCATATGTCAAGGAGATGAGAGGAGGCATCCAGAATTGGTTAATTCAGCAGGTTAATTCAAAATTCATCCACACCTTCCAGAACTCAGTTAATTCCCTGCCTCCACCCCACCATCTTCAGTGTGTCAGATTATTCTCAGACTTGTCCCCTCGTAGACCTAAGGTGGCTGTCATAGCTCTGACATCACACGCAGACACATGCAATGTCCAGAGGTGGAGGAAGGGCTAGCCTGTTCCTGGAGGATTTTCCTTCCTGCCCCAGCTCTCTTTTACAATTAAAAGAACTACTTCCAGCCAGGCGTAGTGGTACACACCTGTCATCTCAGCACTTTGGGAGGCCCCGGTAGGCAGATCACTTGAGCTTAGGAGTTCAAGTCCAGCCTGGGCAACATGGCAAAACCCCATCTCTACTAGAAATACAAAAATTAACCAGGTGTGGTGGCATGCACTTGTAGTCCCAGTTACTCAGGAGGCTCACTTGAGCCTAGGAGGTAGGGGTTGGAATAAGCCAAGATAGGCCACTGCACTCTAGCCTGGGCAACAGAGTGAGACCCTATCTCAAAAACAAACAAACAAACAAACAAACAAACAAACAAACAGACCTACTTCCAGAATTCTCCCAACTTCCCTCCACTTCTAAGAGGCCAGGAAGGCCTGTACTTGAACCAATCTCTGGCAAGAAGAGTGAACTGTCATGATTGACTGAAACCAACAAAGCATCTAACCTGAAGCTGGCCCCTCCTAAAGCTCCAGTGGTGGGATAAGGAGGATAAAGGAACAATGCTACTGCTCTGCCAGTAAGGTAGAAATGAAGTAGTGCATGAGGAAGGGGCAGTGAGCAGTGTCTGCTAATATCCTGAAAGCAATGGGGAGTCATTACTTAACTTCTCTGTGCCTCCATTTCCCCAACCACAAAATGGGAATAAACAGTACCCACCTCATAGGGTTATGTTGTGGATAAACTAACCTTTGTAAAGCCCTGAGCATAGTGCTTAGCACATATTAATCCATTATTAAATATGTTATCATCATTATCACCATCATTACACTACCCTTCTGCCTTATCAAAACTCTCATTCTCTAAGTTCATTAAGTCCCAAGATGAAGGCCGGGCGCAGTGGCTCAGGCCTGTAATCTCAGCACTTTGGGAGGCTGAGGTGGGTGGATCACAAGGTCAGGAGATTGAGACCATCCTGGTTAACACAGTGAAACCCCGTCTCTACTAAAAATACAAAAAATTAGCCGGGCGTGATGGCGGGTGCATGTAGTCCCAGCTACTCCAGAGGCTGAGGCAGGAGAGTGGCTGAATCTGGGAGGCAGAGCTTGTATTGAGCGGAGATTGAGCCACTGCACTCCAGCCTGGGCGACAGAGCGAGACTCCATCTCCAAAAAAAAAGAAAAAAAAAAAGATGAAAACAAATCTAGAAATGTGACAATTAGGAGGTCTCTTCCTCTCCCGCTGGCTGTCAGTTTCCTCATCTCTAAAGTGAGATGGTTGGGCCAGGTGACCTCTGCATCCTGCCCTTTCCAGTCCTGATTTTCTCTAGGGTCCATGATGTGCACCAAACTGCTTGCCAGTCGTGGAATATACCATGCTTTAGCGATCCTCCAAGCCTTGCTCAGGCCATCTGAGCAAGTTGCTCAGTTCTCACCTTGGAATAAACGTCATCTTTTGGGGCTTATCTCAAACGTCCCATCTCAGAGTCTCTTCCCAGCCTTACCCCTCAGCGAAGCCTGCTTCACATTGCACTCCTCCTGCAGCGAGTCAGTGGTTTCTGCCCCAGGAGGTTGGTAAGTGTAAGTCTCATAGACAGTGAGCCCTAGAGGGAGACCAGTGTTTGAACTTCTGAGTCTCCAGTGAGCAGCAGGAAGTGATATACAGCAAGAGCTCAGAATTGTGTTCATTTTTTCTTACCAATAATGTGAGCAGGTAATATTTATTGAGGTCTTACCTCTAGCCAGGGAGTATTTGAAGCACTTTCCATGGAATGTCTTATTTCATCTTTGTAACACCCTACCCACAAGATAGTTACTATTATTGCCCCTACTTTACAGATGAGAGACCTAGACCTGAGGCTCAGAGAGGTTTAGTGAGTGAACCAAGGTCACACAGCAGGTGAGTGACAGAGTCAGGATTATATCACATGTCTGTCAGGCTCCAGAGGCCCTGTTCCTTAAACAATGACTTGATCTCTGTCAGATACTAAAGCCTCCAGATGTTGCCTGGATGCCATATGCAGCTAGCCGGTGGTCACTGTCTAAGGACATGGAACTCTGAAGAGTTGCCTTGCTTTTTTTTTTTTTTTTAAATTAATAGGCATTATTCTTTAGTAGCAATTTTAGAGAATAATTAAGCAAAGAATACAAAGTTCCAATATTAACATCTTGCATGAGTGTGGTACATTTTTTGCAACGAATGAACCAATATTGATGCATATTAACTGAAGTACACAGTTTACATTAGGGTTCCCTCTGTGTGTGGTTCAGTTCTGTGGGTTTTGACAGATGCATGTCATGTATCCAACATTACAGTATTATAACAGAATGGCTTCACTGCTCCCAAAATCCTTTTGCCTCACCTATTCATCCCTACCCCTAAACCTTTGGACATCATTAAATTTTTTAGTCTTTAGTTTTATCTTTTCTGGAACAGGTGGAATCATACAGTACGTAGCCTTTTCAGACTGACTTCTTTCACTTAGTAATAGGCATGTGAATGGCTTCTTGGCCTTTGGCTAAGAAGTGCAATAACATGCATTTGAGCTTCCTCCATGTCTGTTCATGGCTTAATACTTCATTTCTGTTTACCGCTGAATAATGTTCCATTGTTGAGGTGTACCACAGTTTATCCACTCCCTTATTGAAGGACATCTTGATTGTTTCCACTTTTGGGTAATCACGGACAAAGCTGCTCTATAAACACTCATGTGTGAAGGTTTTTATGTGGACATACATTTTCAACTCAACCAGATAAGTCCCTAGGAGTGTGACTGCTGGATTGTGTAGTAAGAGCACGTTTAGCTTTGTGAGACACTGCCAAATTGTCTTCCAGAGTGGCTGTACCATTTTGCATTACCACCAGCAATGAAGACAGTTCCTGTTGCTCCACATCCTGGCTAGCATGTGGTATTGTCAGTTTGGATTTTGGCCATTCTAATAAATCTGCAGTGGTATCTCATTGTTATTTCAATGAGCAATTCCTTACTGATAACTTAGGTTGATCATCTTTTTATATGTATGTTTGTCATCTGTATATCTTCTTTGGTGAGGTGTCTATTCAGATCTTCTGCCATTTAAAAATTGGACGGTCTGCTTATTGTTACATTTTAAGAGTTCTTCATATATATATTTTGAGACAGGGACTCACTCTGTCACCCAGGCTGGAGTGCAGTGGCAGTGATCACAGCTCTTTGCAGCCTCCACCTCCTGGGCTCAAGCAATCCTCCTGCCTTAGCCTCCTAGAGTAGCTGAGACTACAGGCATGCACCACCATGCCCAGCTAATTTTTGTATTTTTTGTAGAGATAGGGTTTCGCCATACTGTCCAGGTTGGCTTCATGTATTTTGAATAAAAGTCTTTTATCAGCTATGTGTCTTGCAAATATTTTCTCCCAGTCTGTGGCTTGTCTTTTCATTCTCTTAACAGTGTTTTTTGCATAACAAAAGTTTTTAATTTTAATGAAGTCCGACTTAGATATTTTTTCTTCCATGGTTCATAGTTTTGGTGTTTTTTCCTGAAAACTCATTGTCAACCCAGAGTTACCTAGATTTTCTCTTATTTTATGGAAACTTTATAGTTTTATGTTTTACATTTAGGTATATGATCTATTTTGAGTTAACTTTTATGAAAAGTATAAAGGTCTATGTCTAGACTTTTTTTTTTTTTTTGCACATGGATGCCCAGTTGTTCTAGCACCATTTGTTGAAAAGACTACCTTTTCTCCATTGAATTACCTTTGGTCCCTTGTCAAAGATCAGTTCACTATATTTACATGGGTCTATTTCTGGACCTTCTATTCTGTTCCATTGACCTGTTTGTCTATTCTTTCATGAATATCACACCGTCTTCATTACTGTAGATTTATAGTAAGCTTTGAAGTCAAGTAATGTCAGTCCTCTGACTTCCTTTTCAGTAATTATGTTGACTGTTCTGTTAATATCAAAAAATAATTCACTGAGATTTTAATTGGGTTTGCATTGAATCTATAGAACAAGTTGGGAAGAGTCATCTTAATGATATTGAATTTTGCTATCCATGAATATGGAATATCTCTCCATTTTCTTTTTCTTTTTCTTTTTCTTTTTTTTTTTTTTTTTTTTTGAGGTGGAATCTGGCTCTGTCACCCAGGCTGGAGTGCAGTGGCGCGATCTTGGCTCACTGCAAGCTCCGCCTCCCGGGTTCACGCCATTCTCCTGCCTCAGCCCCCGAGTAGCTGGGACTACAGGTGCCCGCCACCACGCCCGGCTAGTTGTTTTTGTATTTTTTTTAGTAGAGACGGTGTTTCACTGTGTTAGCCAGGATGGTCTCGCTCTTCTGACCTCGTGATCCACCTGCCTCGGCCTCCCAAAGTGCTGGGATTACAGGCGTGAACCACCGCACCCGGCCTTCTTTTTTTTTTTTAATGGAAGCTTCTGACTTATTTCAGACAAAGTATTAGACTTGCTATTAAGAATCACCTTGAGGGGCATTCCAAGATGGTCGAATAGTAACAGCTCTGGTCTGCAGCTCCCAGCATGATCGATGCAGAAGACGGGTGATTTCTGCATTTCCAACTGAGGTACCTGGTTCATCTCGTTGGGACTGGTCAGAAAGTGGGTGCAGCCCACAGAGGGCGAGCCGAAGCAGGGCGGGGCACCGCCTCACCTGGGAAATGCAAGGAGTCAGAGATTTCCCTTTCCTACCCAAGGGAAGCCATGACAGACTGTACCGGGGAAATTGGGACACTGCCACCTAAACACTGCGCTTTTCCAATGCTCTTAGCAAACAGCACACCAGGAGATTATATCCCGCGTGTGGCTCAGCGGGTCCCACGCCCACAGAGCTTTGCTCACTGCTAGTACAAGATCAAACTGTGAGGCAGCAACCCTGGATGGGGGAGGGGTGTCCGCCATTGCTGAGGCTTGAGTAGGTAAACAAAGCGGCCTGGAAGCTCAAACTGGATGGAGCCCACCACAGCTCAACAAGGTCCACCTGTCTGTGTAGACTCCACCTCTGGGGGCAGGGCATAGCTTAACAAAAGGCAGCAGAAACTTCTGCAGACTTAAACGTCCCTGTCTGACAACTCTGAAGAGAGCAGTGGTTCTCCCAGTACAGTGTTTTTATATATATATATATATACACACACACACACACACAGTATTATATATATATTATACTTTAAGTTCTGGGATACATGTGCAGAACGCGCAGGTTTGTTACATAGGTATACATGTGCCATAGTGGTTTGCTGCACCCATCAACTCATCATCGACATTAGGTATTTCTCCTAATGCTATCCTTCCCCTAGCACCCCAGCCCCTGAGTGATGTTCCCCTTCCTGTGGCCATGCATTCTAATTGTTCAGCTCCCACTTATGAGTGAGAACATACGGTGTTTGGTTTTCTGTTCTTGAGATAGTTTGCTGAGAATGATGGTTTCCAGCATCATCCATGTCCCTGTAAAGAACATGAACTCATTCTTTTTTTATGGCTGCATAGTATTCCATGGTATGTATGTGCCACATTTTCTTTCTTTTTTTTTTTTTAGAACACATTTAATTTGCAAATACATAGTTATGCTTCCATCTATGTAATACTTCCTCTTGTAACTGAAAACAGCTAGCTCTTACCCTAATATAGTACAAAGTCTCATATGTCACTTTATCTATCTTTGAGTGATGTTCATTCCTCTCCTAGCTGAGCCTCAATATTTCATTATTATTATTATTATTATACTTTAAGTTCTGCATGTGCATAACATGCAAGTTTGTTACACATGTATACTTGTGCCATGTTGGTGTGCTACACCCATCAACTCGTCAGCACCCATCAACTCGTCATTTACATCAGGTATAACTCCTAATGCAATCCCTCCTCCCTTCCCCCTCCCCATAATAGGCCCCAGTGTGTGATGTTCCCCTTCCCAAGTCCAAGTGATCTCATTGTTCACTTCCCACCTATGAGTGAGAACATGCAGTGTTTGGTTTTCTATTCTTGCGATAGTTTGCTGAGAATGATGGTTTCCAGCTGCATCCATGTCCCTACAAAGGACACAAACTCATCCTTTTTTATGGCTGCATAGTATTCCATGGTGTATATGTGCCACATTTTCTTAATCCAGTCTGTCACTGATGGACATTTGGATTGATTCCAAGTCTTTGCTATTGTGAATAGTGCCGCAATGAACATATGTGTGCATGTGTCTTTATAGCAGCATGATTTATAATCCTTTGGGTATATACCCAGTAATGGGATGCCAGCACAGTGTTTGAGCTCTGAGAACGGACAGACTGCCTCCTTAAGTGGGTCCCTGACCCCTGTGTAGCCTAACTTGGAGACATCTCCCAGTAGGGCCGACTGACACCTCATACAGCCGGGTGCCCCTCTAAGATGAAGCTTCCAGAGGAAGGATCAGGTGGCAATATTTGCTGTTCTGCAATATTTGCTGTTCTACAGCCTCCACTGGTGATACCCAGGCAAGCAGGGTCTGGAGTGGACCTCCAGCAAACTCCAACAGACCTGCAGCTGAGGGACCTGTTAGAAGAAAAACTAACAAACAGGAAGGAATAGCATCAACATCAACAAAAAGGACATCCACACCAAAACCCCATCTGTAGGTCACCATCATCAAAGACCAAAGGTAGATAAAACCACAAAGTTGAGGAGAAATCAGAGCAGAAAAGCTGAAAATTATAAAAACCAGAGCATCGGCCAGGCACAGTGGCTCACGCCTGTAATCCCAGCACTTTGGGAGGCCAAGGCAGGCAGATCACAAGGTCAGGAGATCGAGACCATCCTGGCTAACACAGTGAAACCCCATCTCTATTAAAAAATACAAAAAATTAGCCAGGCATGGTGGTAGGCGCCTGTAGTCCCAGCTACTGAGGAGGCTGAGGCAGGAGAATGGCGTTAACCCAGGAGGCAGAGCTTNAAAAAAAAAAAAAAAAAAAAAAAAAAAAAAAAAAAAAAAAAAAAAAAAAAACCAGAGCACCCCTTCTCCTCCAAAGGATCGCAGTTCCTCACCAGCAATGGAACAAAGAAGGACAGAGAATGACTTTGGCGAGCTGACAGAAGTAGGCTTCAGAAAGTCAGTAATAACAAACTTCTCCGAGCTAAAGGAGGATGTTCGAACCCACCACAAGGAAGCTAAAAACCTTGAAAAAAGATTAGACGAATGGCTAACTAGAATAAGCAGTGTAAACAAGACCTTAAATTACCTGATGGAGCTGAAAACCACAGCACGAGAACTACGTGATGCATGCACAAGCTTCACTAGACAATTCAATCAAGTGGAAGAAAGGGTATCAGTGATTGAAGATCAAATTAATGAAATGAAGCGAGAAGAGAAGTTCTGAGTAAAAAGAAATGAACAAAGCCTCCAAGAAATATGGGACTATGTGAAAAGACCAAATCTACATTTGATTGGTGTACCTGAAAGTGACAGGGAGAATGGAATCAAGCTGGAAAACACTTCTCGGGTTATTATCCAGGAGAACTTCTCCAACCTAGCAAGGCAGGCCAACATTCAAATTCAGGAAATACAGAGACCACCACAAAGATACTCCTCGAGAAGAGCAACCCCAAGACACATAATTGTCAGATTCACCAAGGTTGAAATGAAGGAAAAAAGGCTAAGGGCAGCCAGAGAGAAAGGTCAGGTTACCCACAAAGGGAAGCCCATCAGACTAACAGCAGATCTCTCGGCAAAAACTCTACAAGCCAGAAGAGAGTGGGGGCCAATATTCAACACTCTTAAAGAAAACAATTTTCAACCCAGAATTTCATATCCAGCCAAACTAAGCTTCATAAGTGAAGGAGAAATAAAATCCTTTACAGACAGGCAAATGCTGGAGATTTTGTCACCACCAGGCCTGCCTTACAAGAGCTCCTGAAGGAAGCACTAAACATGGAAAGGAACAACCAGTACCAGTCACTGCAAAACCATGCCAAATTGTAAAGTCCATCTATGCTAGGAAGAAACTGCATCAACTAACAGGCAAAATAACCAGCTAACATCATAATGACATAACAACATTAACCTTAAATGTAAAAGGGCTAAATGCCCCAATTAAAATACACAGACTGGCAAATTGGATAAAGAGTCAAGACCCATCAGTGTGCTATATTCAGGAGACCAATCTCATGTGCAGAGATACACATAGGCTCAAAATAAAGGGATGGAGGAAGATCTACCAAGCAAATGGAAAGCAAAAAAAAAGTAGGGGTTGCAATCCTAGTCTCTGATAAGACAGACTTTAAACCAACAAAGATCAAAAGAAGATCAAAAGAAGGTCATTACATAATGGTAAAGGGATCAATTTAACAAGAAGAGCTAACTATCCTAACTATATATGCACCCAATACAGGAGCACCCAGATTCATAAAGCAAGTCCCAAGAGACCTAAAAAGAGACTAAGACTCCCACACAATAATAATAGGAGACTTTAACACCCCACTGTCAATATTAGACAGATCAACGAGACAGAAGGTTAACAAGGATATTCAAGACTTGAACTCAGCACCAAGCAGACTTAATAGACATCTACAGAATTCTCCACTCCAAATCAACAGAATATACATTCTTCTCAGCACCACATCACACTTATTCCAAATTGACCACGTAGTTGGAAGTAAAGCATTAAAAACAGGTGCTGGAGAGGATGTGGAGAAATAAGAGTGCTTTTACACTGTTGGTGGAAGTGTAAACCAGTTCAACCATTGTGGAAGACAGTGTGGCAATTCCTCAAGGATCTAGAGCTAGAAATACCATTTGACCCAGCAATCCCATTACTGGATATATATTCAAAGGATTATAAATCATGCTACTATAAAGACATATGCCCATGTATGCTTATTGCGGCACTATTCACAATAGCAAAGACTTGGAACCAACCCAAATGTTCATCAATGATAGACTGGATTAAGAAAATGTGGCACATATACACCATGGAATACTATGCAGCCATAAAAAAGGATGAGTTCATGTCCTTTGTAGCGACATAGATGAAGCTGGAAACCATCATTCTGAGCAAACTATCACAAGGACAGAAAACCAAACACTGCACGTTCTCACTTGTAGGTGGGAATTGAACAATGAGAACACTTGGACACAGGGCAGAGAACATCACACACCAGGGCCTGTCATGGGGTGGAGGGATGGGAGAGGCATAGCATTAGGAGAAATACCTAATGTAAATGACAAGTTAATGGGTGCAGCAAACCAATATGGCACATGTATGCATATGTAAAAAACCTGCACATTGTGCACATGTACCCTAGAACTTAAAGTATAATATAAATAAATAAATAAATAAATAAATAAAATTTATTTCTTCTAGTACTAAAAAAAAAAAAAAAAAAAAATCACCTCAAAGTGATCACTATTATGGTCATTACCACAACAGCTAGTGAAGCAGGATGGAGGCAGACACCTGCAGGGCCACCAACATGCCTGAGAGCCAAGACCAGCCCTAATTCTTCACTTCTGCAGCCTCCTCCTCAGTCTTTCCCTTAGCCTTCTTCTTCCTCTCCACCTCTCCTCCTTCTCCAGCATTGCCACTATCTCAGCTACCTGACTGATAGAGATGTGAACATCTTCTTTGTCCACCAGCTCAATCACCTTAATGAGGTTGTCAATATTGACCTTGCCATTTTAATTTTTATCCAGTGTTGAGGCCAAGCTGATCAGCTTGTTTTCTGGAATGTTCTTGATTTGCTTCATGGTGCTGATGAGCTCGGTGATACTGATGACTTTCTCTCCCGCTCCCCCTGAGCCCTCTGCCTGGCCCAGCTTGCCAGGCCTCTGATCCATCTCCAGCTGTGTGATCAAGCTGTCTATCCACCAGATCATCTGCTGAACTCTCTTTGTCAGTGTCTTGCTGGCTTTAGATTTTTCCACATATTTTTCTTTGCTGATCTTAGAAACTTCCTTCTTGATCTCTTGCAAATCATCACTATAGTCCTGGACGTCCTCCTTCAGTAGCTCCAGCTCCTCCTTCTCCTTGGTTAGGGACTTATTTTGCTCCTTCAGTTTAGAACACGAGTCACTAAGTACACCCATTTCTTCTTTGGTTATTTTCTCTTCCTTCAAGATCCCCAGCACAGGGACAGTGTCCTTCAGGGCCTCTGAGGGCAGGATCATATCAGGCACTTCTGGCTGCTGGTCTGCCACTGGCCTCTCAGGGGTGGCTTCTTCCATTTCATTTCTTGGGATAGCTTCTGCAGCTCATTCTCCCTGTGCTCCTGCTGGATGGCCACCTCCTCCTGTAATGTAGCCTCCAATTTCACTTTGTTGTCCACCTGCTCGCCCTCAACCTTGGCCACTTTCACCTGGGCTCCCTCTGCCGCTATCTCTGGAAGAGTCTGCAAGGTGGATTTGAGCTGGTCAGTAGGAGAGAGGGTGTCTGGGAGGTATATAGCTCGGGACAATGACAGCAGTGATATGGGGATCTCTTGATGCAAATGCATATCCAGCCACTGCTTCAGCAGGCTCCTCAGATGGTTTTCTGAAACCCAGAGGGCCCACATCCCTCGAGTTCTACATGTCGACAGCAGTTCCTTGATATTCAGGCTGTCCACCCCTTCCTCAGCAATCAGCTCATTGTTGGCCTTTATGGCCCTCAACCTCATGGTGAGCTGAAAGCATAGGAAGTTGTTGGTGCCTATGGCCTGGAGATCCAGCAGCTCACACAATGCCACCAGCTGCTGGCAGGTGAGGTTATCCAGGGTCAGCTCATCCTCAAATAATTTGGGAAAGCGCATGATTTCTTTGCTGTTAAGTCTTTCCTGTCTCTCAGATCTTCTGGAAAAACATGGAGAAGTCTTTGGCAGTCCTCCCCTTCACTTTTTTGTTCTTCACAGCCATCTCCTTGATGGTGTCCTGGAGAAATTTAGCCAGTTCCAGTTCCCCCATAGCTGCTTCTTCGGTCTCTCCTCCTTGATGGACTGGGTCTCAAATGTGGACAGCAACATGTTGGAAAAGATTTTCACTACCATGAGCAACAGCAACTCCATGAAAAGCACCACTGCAAAGATCAGGAGCTGGACCAGGCAAAAGAGGTCAGCACAGACACGGACAAACTGCCTGTGCTCCCAGCTGGTCAGCATGTGGCCACTGAGAATCCTCCAGAGCGTGTGTGTGGCTATCTTGGTGGCGGTCCAGAGAAGGCAGAAGCCGTGGTAATAGTGCTTCAGCCTGTCCAGGACCCTCTGCCCCACAGACTTCATTGGCGCCTCTTCAGCGGGGCTGTATACGGGGCTGCCTTCCTGCAGCTTCTTGTTCTTGTCCTTGGAGGACTTGACTACGGAGTCGTTGCCAAGGTGGGGAGATGAGTGCCAGGAGCGCGCAGGAAGGTCCTGAGGTCCCGTGACCACCAAACATGGCGCCACCGTTGCCACTGTGTGCCAGCGCTCCCGCCTCACAGGCCAACGGCTGAGGTGATGGCCTCTGAAGGAAGGTCACCGGATAGGCGGGTGTGCGGCAGCTAAATGGAACATTCACGGGGCTCGTCAGCCCTGCGACGGAGACCAGCACGATCCCCCAGGTTACCCCTCAGGGCAGCGACGTGGGGTGGTGGGAGGCGGGAGGCCGCCCGGCCCTGACAGCTCCTCAGTAAGATGGATGACATGGGCCTCCTGCAGCAGCTTCCTCCTCCTCCTCTTCCTCCTCTGAGGCTCCTGGGCCTATGTTGCGCCTCAAGCTGGCCCGCAAGGACGACTGACAAAGGCTGCGGACCAACGAAGAGCTCCAGGACCCAGCATCAAAGGCGGCCAAGTCACTCACAGACTTCCGGGGACCAGGTGGGCAGAGCAGGGACGGGAGGGGAGGCCGGGTTGCCTTCACCATTGGGCGCTTCCGCTCCTGCGCACTCCATTTCTTTAGATGGTTGATCTCTTTCATTAGTTTTATCATTTCCTTGTGTAGCTCGTGTACACATTTTGTTATATTTATACATAAAAAATTCTTTTCTTTTTTCCTTTTTTTTTTGGTAAGTGTTATTGCATTTTTAATGTCAAATTGTTGTTGTTCATTGCTGGTATCTATGAAAGCAATGGACTTCTGTTATTAACTTTCTTTTTTTTTTTGAGAGGGAGCCTTGCTCTGTCGCCCGGGCTGGAGTGCAGTGGCTCAATCTCGGTTCACTGCAACCTCTGCTAAAAGGATTCAAGCAATTATCCTGTCGCAGCCTCCTGAGTAGCTGGTTCTACAGGCACCGGCCATCATACCTGGCTAATTTTTGTATTTTTAGTAGAGATGGGGATTCACCATATTGGTTAGACTGGTCTCGAACTCCTGGCCTCAGGTGATCCACCACCTCAGCCTCCCAAAGTGCTGGGATTACTGGCATGAGCCACCACGCCCAGTGCTGTATATTAACTTTGTATCTTGAAACTTTGCTATTTGTTCTAGTCGTTCTTTTGAAGTTCTTTGAGATTTTCTCCATAGACTATCACGCCATCTGTGAATAAAGAGTGCTTTATTTCTTCCTACCTAATCTATAGACCTTTTCTTTCTTTTTCTTATCTTATTACATTAGCTAGAAATTCCAGTATTATGTTGAATAGGAGTGGTGAGAGGGGACATCTTTGGCTTGTTTCTGACCTTCACTGGAAGGTATCTAATTTCTCACTATTAAGCATGATGTTAGCGCTAAAGTTTTACAAATATTCTTTACAAGTTGAGGAAATTCTCCTTTGTTCCTACTTTCTTGAGAGTTTTGTCATGAACAAGTGTTAGATTTTGTCTCTTTACTTTTAACCTTTATAGTTAAAGTGGCTTCTTGTAGACAACAGATAGCTTTTTTTTATTCCTCTGACAGCCTATTTTTAATTGGTACATTTATAGCATTTGTATTTAAAGTGATTATTGATATAGTTGGATTAATATCTACCATGTTTGTAATTATTTTCTATTCACTGCACTTGTTTCTTATTTATTTATTTATTTTGAGGTGGAGTTTCACCCTTGTTGCCCAGGCTGGAGTGCCATGGTACAATCAGGCTCACTGCAACCTCCATCTCCCAGGTTCAAGCAATTCTTCTGCCTCAGCCTCCCAAGTAGCTGGGATTACAGGCGTGTACCACCATGCCCAGCTAATTCTGATTATTGTTTTTTGGATTTTTTGTTGTTGTTGTTTGTTTGTTTTTTTAATGTGTGTGTGTGGGGGGGTAGTTTTTGTTTTTTTTTTTTGACAGAGTCTCACTTTTGTCACCCAGGCTGGAGTGCAGGGGTGTGATCTCATCTCACTGCAACCTCTGCCTCCCGGGTTCCAGTGATCCTCCTGCCTCAGCCTCCTGAATAGCTGGGATTACAGGCACCCACCACTATGGCTGGCTAATTTTTGTATTTTTAGTAGAGATGAGGTTTTGCTGTGTTGGCCAGGCTGGTCTGGAACCCCTGACCTCAAGTGATTCACCTACCTCGGCCTCCCAAAGTGCTGGGATTACAGGCATGAGCCACCATGTTTAGCCTGGGTTTTTATTTTAATCTTACTAGAGCTGAGCTGTGTTTAAGATTTGCTATAGCTAAAGGTGCCAAAGGCTTTGCTATAGCTGTAGGTGCCAAAGGCTTTGCTTTCCTTTAATTTCCTTGGTTTGTTTTTTTCTCCATGGTTAACTTTGGGTTTCCCTAAGAACTTCTTCTTAAAGAGTCTGTGTCTTATAGCTGTTTCAGTTGTAATTCATTGTTATTATACTGAAGACCTGTTGTGGTGGTGGAAATAAAATGTTGGGGAGAGGAGGCATTCTATACTCTTATTGTTAAATCTTAGTTTTTTAGTTGGCCTGAGCCCCTGGGCTGTGACCTTCAGAAGCATTTTTTGGCCCCATTATTTTTTCCCTTCTCCTTAAGTAAGACAGACAGGAAGGATGGAAGGGGTTGAGTTGTCTAATTGCCCCAGTCAGACAAGGCTCTGATAAAGTAATTTCTCGGGAGGGTTGGCCTTTTTCACTGAGAAAGCTCTAGGGGTATTTCAAATGGTGATTTTTCCACTCTTTCTGTCTGGAACAGGGTTTTTTTTTTTTTTTTTTTCTCTCTGATCTTCCCAGTGTCAGTCTGGTCGGGTTCCTGGAGGTAAAACCCACTTAAGTATTGAAGGGAGACCTACAACTAGGCCCCCAGAAGTTTTTAATTTTCAAACAAGTTCATTCTTAATTTCCAGAAATTCATCAAAATTACTATTCAAGTGTTCCCAACAGTTCCTGGCTCCAGTGGTTTCTGCTTCAAGTAAGCTGATCTTGGCTGTATTCACTCATCTCCCCAGATTTCAGAGTGGCAGTTTGCCCTGTGACTTTAATTCTCTGATGAGAATTAAGAAACATTGTTGACTTTCAGTTTGTTCAACTTATTTCATGGTGTGAGGATGGGTGTGACAACTTCCAAGCTCTTTATACATCAGAGCTGAAACCAGAAGTACCCCCTGCTGGTGTTTTAACGTATCTGCCAAAGGCCTGCCTCCCAGTCATGCCTCCCAGTCATGGGACAGAGGGACAGAAAGTGCAGGGGAAGCAAAGCCAGGAGGAGCCAAACCCATGATAGGTCCATTCAGTAGACCTGTCCCGCTGCCCTGCAAAAAGGAGGCCCAACCAGGGGAAACCAGGGCCCTAGGGAAGGAGCCACAAGCTTCATGCCCAAGACCCCTCAGACTCCCTGTTCCTCTGCCAGCCCTGGCCTCCTGGATCCCCCTCTAGGGCTTGAGTTGGGTTGCAGGGGAGGAGGAAGCATGGGGCACATGAGGGTGGCTGAGGTTAAGCTGGCCAGGCAGACCCACCAAGCACTAGCTCCACCCCTCACTAACTGCAATACCTTGGCCTGGTCACTGCCCTTCTGGGGCCTCAGTCCCCATCTGTAAGATTATAAAATAACAGCACTATCCTGGTATGACTGTGGAAGGGAAGAAAGTGCCTGGCACTGAGCCTGGCATACCCCAGTGTCATACAAACACATTTCCTTCTTCCCGCTACAGGAGTCACCTCCAGTCCAGTATCCCTGCCTTTGCACTGCTTTCTCTGACTCCTCACAGGTCAGCACCACCTTCCTTTCATCCCACCCCAGCCCAAGGGTCACCCAGAGGAGGGCAAGACAGAAGACTGACAGCAAGTGATGAGTGTTAATGGCGTTATGTGCCAACCACTCTTCTAAGCATGATGTATATATTTGCTTAGATATATGCACCAAGAAAAGGTATGATCTAGAAAATGTGTTACCTCGGAGCACGGGAACAAGGTCATGAAAACAAGGTCTTGGTGAGATGCCGCCATTTCATCCGTCCTCGGTCTCTGCGCCTTTCGTAGAGCTTCCAGCAGCACTATGTTGGGTCAGAGCATCCAGAGGTTCACAACCTCTGTGGTCCGTAGGAGCCATTATGAGGAGGGCCCTGGGAAGAATTCACCATTTTCAGTGGAAAACAAGTGGGCATTGCTAGTTAAGATGTGTTTGTACTTTGGATCTGCATTTGCTGCACCCTTCCTTAGAGTAAGACACCAACTGCTTAGATCATAAGGATGCTTCAGTTCATCCATTTAACAGATATGAAGAGCATTTTAAGAGATATAGCCTCTGGAAATGGATCAAACTCTAACTCATATGGCATACTAGATATGTTTGTTAATAAACTTATGACATGAATGCTTAATGCCTCTTTTTTGAAATAGGGAATGTAATAATTGGCCATTTGCCTACTTTATTAATTTGGATAACATTCCAGTATTACTCTGTGATTTAGCTTATTTAACGGTGTTCAACTGAGGTTATATTAAATTTTTGATTCCCAGGTCAGGATTTTGTTGGTAATATATACAATAAAAGGGAAATACAAATCTGAAAAAAAAAAAAGAAAAAGAAAAAGAAAAGAAAACGTGTTACCTCCATATTACAGAAAAGGAAAACCAAGGTGCAGAGAAGTTTAGCAACTTCCAGGATCACAGTCAGTAAGTGGCAGAGCCTGGGTTAGAACCCAGAGCCCACATTCTAGGAAAAGAAATAAAGGAAGTGAAGATCCTCTACCTTGGGAAGTGGCGACTCAGAAGGGTGAGAGCCTCCCACTCACTGTACTAGTTTGGCTGTGGGGTTTTAAGAACTGGAGGCTTCCTCCAGTGACCTCAAGTTCCAGGGTTAACCGAGGGGATGCTTGTGCCAATGAGGGAGCCAGAGCCCCCCATGGAGCTGGACTGAGCATGGCGCAGATCCCAGATCCCCGTGATCCTGTAGTGGGAAGGGGTCGGGGATCTGCCCGTGTGCCTCACCCAGGACTTCTTGAACTTGAATGTGCTCACAAATCCCTGGGGATCTTATTAACATGTAGATTCAGACTCAGCAAGTCTTGAGTAGGGTCCACGATTCTGCATTTCTCATAGGCTCCCAGGCATTGCTGATGCTGCTGCGCCAGGGACCACATTTGGAGAAGCGGTTCTCTATGGGACCCTGAATCTCTCTCAGGCCTCACTTCCTTCAGGCCTCTTCTTGCTTCTTTCACTCCACTTGCCTGATTCTCCAGTTCTGGAGTGAGGGTTCTCCCCACTGCTCTACCTCTTAGGTGGCAGGACAGCTTCTGAAGGGCATTTTAAGACAAGTTACCCAGGGAATGGCCAGCCAGCTACCGTACTAGTTAGCCGGCATGGGCCAATCTATGAGTTGGGCCTAGCATCATCCATCACTTCTGAGATCCCAGAACTGTGGCTTCTGGTGAAAAAGCAGCATTTATATCACCTGTAAAATGGAGAAGTTATCACAGAACCTGACCTCAATGGGTTGGCTTGAGGATTCAATGAGTTAGTATCCACAAAGCAGTGAGCTCAGTACCTGGCACACAGTGAGCGCTACTTGAACCTTAGATCTCACTTTGTTGAATGACTTTTTAGCAGATGTGGGTTTGATATTGGCCCCCAGATTATTGCATGCAGTGGTCCTCAAACTTCAGCATGCATCAGAATTGCCTGGAGGGCTTGTTAATCACAGATCGCTGGGCTGCACCCCAAGGTTTCCGATGTAGTAGGTCTGTAGTGGGGAGCCGAGGATCTGCACTTCTCTCAAGTTCCCAGGTGCTGCTGATGCTGCTGGTCCAGGGACCAACTTTGAGAACCTCTGATCTAGGAGCAACCCCTGTCCCTGCCCTACAAGGAGCCTGAAGGCCAGAGCTGGCAGTGCTAGGCCAGGTCACACCCAGAGTTAGAAGCCTTACCAGCCAGGTATCCTGGGCTCCAAGGACACCAGAGAGGGGCTTGTCTGAGGCCCGAGGCCCCTCCGCAGGCCTCTCCTGCAGGCCTGCTGCCTCCTTCCTGGCCCAGTGCCCTGGCCCTCGGAAGGCCCCTCCACCCAGCTTTGTTTGCATTCCTGGAGCCTGCGTCAGCCTGGGCAGCGGGCGTGTCTATGCGGGCTGGCCTGGTGCAGCTCTGATGGCTGGCCCTGCACTCCAGGCCTCCTGGGCTGGGGCCGCAGTGGCCACGCAGGGCTCACTTAGCAGGCCGGTGACTCATGCTTCCTCCCAGATTCCGGGAAATGCCTTCCTGCTGCTGCTGCTGCTTTTTTCTTGTTTAATGAGAAGTTCTCTGCAGATTCCCATGGCAACCTCAGGATGGGGAGGCAGGGGGAGGAGGAGGCCAAATCTATTCCCAAGAGGGGCCCCGAGAATTCCCATCTCTCTCACACACGCACACACGCTCCCACCCTATTGCCAGCCCCGGCCTGAGTCCCCAACCCACCATGGTGCTTTGGTCCAGGAGGGCCAGCCCCAGAAATGCTTGCTTTTATTAAAAAGGAATGGCCTCACAAAGGCACAACTGTAGGAAAGGTTGTAATTTGCCCAAATAAAACTTAATTTGATCCATGAAATAGCTGTGGTTTATTGTGTAATAGATGTGCTATGTGTTTCAATTTAATAGAAGCCAATATAATAGGGGGCCAGTGGGGGCCTCCAGAGGCCCACCTCTTCCCCTACTCACAGTAGGGCCACACAGCCCGCTCCATTGTTGGGACCCTCCACCAGGAGAGGACGGAGAAGGGCTGGCCATAGACCTCTGGCCCAGACCACGGAGGCTCATGGGAGAGACAGCTCAGGGACAGAACAAGTAAGAGTGCTTGAAGAGGAAAAAAAAGGAAAGAAATGAAAACCACCCTTTTTCCAAAGCAAAGGCTGTGGGTGCGTGAGTCTGAGGAGGGGGCCGTGGGGGCTGAGTCACTTTCCTGTCCACTGCTGGAACAGGAGGGCCCCTGCTAGGGGCTGTGGGAGAAAGAAGGCTGAATCTGTCACTTGGAGTATGTTGAGGGGATCCCTTTGAAGAAGGCTTCAGGGACAGTTCCTGGGACAATAGGCAGCTGCTTCAGCCCCCAGAGCCTGTGTGTGCTGCCTGTGCTCAGACTCAGAGCGAAGGTAATAGAAGCCGGGGGTAGGAAAAAGACAGGAATGGGGCTTAGCTGGGTCTAGTGAGGCTCCCAGAGATGGTCTCACCCAGCATCCCCCTGCCCCCCACCACCCTGGTGGTCCAGACTGAGGCCCAGAGAGGATAAGTGAGTTGTACGAGCTCAGCTGGTCCTCATTCCATAAATTCTTAGTACACACTGGTGCTAGATCAGGATGGGGGTAGGGTGGGATGCCAGGCTGGTTTTACAGGACCCACCCCCAAGAGTGCTGAGCAACTGACAGAGAGCAGCAGGGGAAGGGAAAGCAGGTATTGCTCTAAGCACGTCGTGTGCATCATCTCATTTAATCCTCATGACAACGCAGTATGGTAGGTATTGGTGGCCCCATTTTTCAGCTGAGGAAATTGAGGCCAGGGCGGTGGCTTGTCCAAAAATCACAGTTCCCCCTCAACCCCCTGCTGCCTCTTGTGAGCGGAGACAGTATCTACCCCATCCTCCCGTCCTTCTGGGTTCTGGGACTCTGATCCCTACATCCAGGTTATTCCTCATTCATTCTTCCCATTGGGTGCTTTTCTTTAAAAAGGCCTTTATTTGGCTCAGTGTAACGTTGGACAAACTTCTGAGCCTCAGTTTTCTGATTCATAAAATGAGAACTGTATGCATCTCACAAGGGCTATTCTAAAGGTTAAATGAGATGCCACTTGAAAGCACCATAGCCAGGGCCTGGCATTTAGTGGGTACTCACAGGTACTCATGAAATCCATCTATTTCTAACAACCCCCATTGAGAATACCATATGCTAGGTAAGTTCTGAACATTAATAAGGGAGGGAGAATAACTGGGATTTGAATTTCAACTCTGCCATTTACTAACATGGTATTGGAACAGGTTCTCATCTTACCTTTCTAAGTCTCAGTTTCATCATCTGTAAAATGGGTATAACATTGCCCATCACAGGGATGATGGGACAATTAAATGAGATAATGGATGGCACATAAAAGGTGTTCAATAAACAATAGTTGCTGTTTCATCATTATTATTATTGCTTCCTAAATGCTTTTCAGTGGGCTGGCCTCCAGTGTATATGACCAACATGTCTAGTGTGATGCTTCCCCCTTAATCTTGGTCCTGTCGGCTCCTTTCGCGAGAATTTTCAGTGCGTCTGTGAGCTGGAGTTTCTGCCCTGAGGCTGAGAGAACGCTCTGTGTCCTGTCTGCCCCAGAAAGAAATCACACATGAATTCAATGACTGAAGGAACGGAAGGCAGTTACCCTGGAAGCATTTGCAGGACACAGTCTTCTCTTTTGTTCTTCCAAGGAAATGCCACCGCACTGCCAAACCCACTGTTGGGCTGAGAAGGGCGGGTTTGTGGGGCAACAAGAGGGGGAGAACTTAGTCAGGGACAGCAACAGGAAGCCTTCTCTGAAAGCCAAATGAGAGATGAGATGCCCCCATCCCCTCACAAGGACCCTGGGGTGCTCCTCTCCTCCCCTGCTGCCTTGCCAAATCCCACCAGTGCCCACTGGACCACAGGGAGGCCAAGAGGCCCAGTTAGAAAGCTGTGTAACGGCTTGTTCATCAAAAGTTGCACCATTGGGCTTGTGTGATATTGGAGCCCTTGAAGACCGTGATTCACCCAAGGTCACAGCACATTTGTGTGCGTGTGTGTGTGAGTGTGTCTGCTACTTCCCTATGTTGTGTGATCTCCCTTCATCTCAGTACCTCACAGAGGTGCTGCAGGGATCAAGGGAGGCAGTCACGTGTGGAAGTCCACTATTAAATGATACAAATGTGAGGATTTATTTATTTATTTATCTGTTAGACGGAGTCTCGCTCTGTCGCCCAGGCTGGAGTGCAGTGATGCGGTCTCGGCTCACTGTGACCGCTGCCTTCTAGGTTCAAGCGATTCTCCTGCCTCAGTCTCCCAAGTAGCTGGGACTACAGGCACGTGCCACCATGCCCGACTAATTTTTTGTATTTTTAGTAGAGATGGGGCTTCACCGCGTTAACCAGGATGGTCTAGATCTCCTGACCTCGTGATCTGCCTGCCTCGGCCTCCCAAAGTGCTGGGATTGCAGGCATGAGTCACCTCGCCTGGCCTGAGGATTTATTTATTGTCTTTTAATAGAGTCAAACTTCAGCTAAGCAGAGCACTGGCAGCCAGAGATGTTTAATTGAGATTTAATGGCAAATCCTTTTTGTTCAACATTTATTGTGGACAAACGTTTTATAATTATAATTGATAATGAAGTTTAATAGAATGAAAATGATATATGATCTGTGTAGAAAATTTTTAAAATGTGGGAAACTATAAAAGAAAAAGATTGCAAAAATAATTTCTAACTTCATATATGCATGCATTTATATCATTAATATTATTATAAATTTGCATGCATATATACACCATTTTATTCTGCTAGGGGCTGAATTCAGTGCTTACTACATTATCTATGTATATACGTATAAATGAAGTATCACATTACACATATGTATGTTTATCACCTGCTTTTTTTTCTCATTCAGCATTATTTAATGATAATTTTTCTATACAATAAAAAGTACTCTAAAACATGATGCTTTTCTTTATAACAATAATACATGTGTATGGTAAGGTAACTAGTCCAGAAAAACAGAAAGTAGAAAGAAAAAATCCAGTTGTATCTCCATCTCCCCCCGCCATTCCCCAAATGCAAGTGCCATTAACCATTAAGCATAATTTTTAAAAGCTGTATAATATTTTGACACATAGATGTGCCATCATTTCTGTAATTTCCTATTATGGGACATTGAGACTGCTTCAGAATTTTTTCCGTTATAGAAAAATGAATATTTCTCAGGAAAGATCCCCAGAGGCAGCATTGCTGGAACAAAGGGTACAAACATTTTTAAGGCTTTTGATCCAGATTGAGAAACTGATTTCCTGAAAGCAGCTGCCATTATAGCCTCATCCGCATGGAAAGAGAACATGCTTTTCGCCCATCTCATTTTATCTCAGCCCCACTGAGCATGACTTAAAAAAAAAAATACTTTGACCAAAGTGATCAGTGAAAAGCAACATCTCCCTCTTGTAATGGAATCTTTTGTTTTCTACTAAGATTAAGCATTTTTCCATATACTTAGCCACTGAAATTTCCCCTTTTGATTTCCTTTATACATCCATTGCCCATTTTTTCTCATTCTGGGTTTTAGACTCTTTTTCGTTTTGATTTGTAAGTGCTCTTTACATATTTCTTTTTATTTTAATTCTATTTATGGTGTGTTTTGACGTACAGAAGTTTCCAATTTTAAATATTCAAATATACGCATCTTTTCCTTTATAATTCCTTCCATTACTGCTGTGCTTAGAGAAGCCCTTCCCATCCAGAGATCAAAATCACGAACATTTTATGTTAGTTATTTTATGATTTCATTGTTTTCACATTTTGCAGTCTCATCCATCTGGAATTTATTCTGCTCTGTAGTGTGAGGTGAACATGGAGCTATTTGCTCCCCGCCCCACCTCCCTCCACCATCTCCTCAGTTTCCCCTGCTCTACTTCTTAAGCAAATCTCCCTTTCCAGGGGAGTTCTGTGCAATGCTGCAGCTCCAGGCACTGTGCCATCACCATCTGAAGACCCCTCAGGTCTCCAGCATCACCTACATTTGCCCACCATGTGCCACGGCCCTCGCCTCCTCCTGGGGACACAGACCCCAACACAACACAGTTGCCACTCTCAGGCAGCTCCCAGGCTAGGGAGACAGTAGTTCTGTAAACAGACAGTCACAATAGCATGTGCCAAAGGCTGGAACAAGGACGGGTGTCTGGGGGCTGTGCAAGCCCTCGGAGAGGACTCAGGGTCTACCTGTGCTAGGTGAGGGGAGAGCCGTTAGGGGATGCATCCCTGAGGAAGGGACAGGTAAGCAGGAGCATTGAGAAGCCAAAATAGCAAAAGACTCCAAAACACACAACCAACAGGTAGCTCCAGGGGATCACAGTGGCTGGGCCTGGGTGGGAGGAGACAATTGTCACTATATGCCATTTGGTCCACGTGCATGTATCTCCTAATAAAAACATTAAATGTTCACAAGAATCACCATTTTGTATGAACAGAAAAGAATTTCCTTTCTGCAGTTCAGCAGTGGAATGGGTGAAGGGCCTTCTAGGAAGAACAGAAGCAAAGGCTTGGGGTCACAAACCGGGAAGGCATGACAGCTCAGCCTAGGGAGGGTGAGAAGCTGCAGACTAGGAAGGACCTTCTATTCGCTGGGAAGAGCTCAGGCTTCGATGGGCAGCCATGGAAGGCTTTGCAAGAGCATTGACTTGGCCAAGGCTGAATTTTAGGAAGATCCATCTTTCTAAAATTGGCTGCATCCTAGAAAGAGGAACAAAAGTCACTCCTGGGGTAAGCAGAGGGACCCAGGATGAAACAGCTA
Organism: Theropithecus gelada; assembly: GCF_003255815.1. NCBI lineage: Eukaryota > Metazoa > Chordata > Mammalia > Primates > Cercopithecidae > Theropithecus > Theropithecus gelada. The sequence continues at coordinate 42,332,386 of NC_037674.1, read as the reverse complement.
TGGTGATGTCACAGAGAGATGATCATGTACTCAGAGCCATGGTGGTCTGGGGCTGCCTCTTCCAGCCTGGAAGAAGGTGAACATGTGGACACCTGGCATTTAGTCACTTTGGGATCCTACCATGGGGGAGGATTCTGGGTCTGCTCTCCCGAGGCCCCAGCCTCAGTGTGTTTGGCTTCTCTGGGCGTGAGAGTTAGGGGGCTAGAAAAGGTGAGGAGCCCCAAAACAACTAGTCTCTATAGCAAAAAAGATCTCAGTCCAAACCCTGACTCTGTCTCTTATTTCTCGTGAGAACTTAAATTACTGAGATCCTGCCATCCTCATTTTTCTATATCTGCACAACAGGACGAAGGGGTTAGTGTGAGTACCCAGTGGTAAGTATCCCATTAGAGAATGTATGTAAGATTCCATGTGCATGGGCTTCCATTATGTTATATGTAAAATACAATACCACTGCTCTAAAGAGGAGGAGTACTTTAAAAGGAGAGTCTAGGCCAGGCGCGGTGGCTCACGCCTGTGACCCCAGTACTTTGGGAGGCCGAGGTGGGTCGATCACCCGAGGTCAGGAGTTTGAGACTAGCTTGGTCAACACGGCGAAACCCTGTTTCTACTAAAATTACAAAAAAATTAGCTGGACGTGGTGACGCCACCTGTAAGCCAGCTACTCGGGAGGCTGAAGCACGAGAATCGCTTGAACCCGGGAGGCAGAGGTTGCAGTAAGCCAAGGTCGCACCACTGCACTCCAGCCTGGGCAACAAGAGCGAAACTTCGTCTAAAAAAAAAAAAGAAAAAGGAGAGTCTAAAAGATGCATTGCTTAACTCAAAGCCATATCTGGGATTTCAGGCACAAGAAGGCAGCTCATGAGAAAACCCTGGCCCAGACTCTGATTAGCCCTTTCCACTCTGCTCTGTCCATCCCAGGCCCTCTGGCAAGCCTTTCATTCTCTCCTGGGCCATGTCTCAGACCACATCACTGTCCACATCAGTACTTCCCATTTTACAAAGCACTTTCCTGCTTCTGAGCTCATTTTTTCCTCACCACAAGACCTAAGCATGTCTTAGACCCATTTCACAGATGAGGCAATGGAGATTCCCCTATGAGTAGGGGGCATTAGGGAGCCCATTGGCTGCTCCGTGCCCCGCCCCACCCCCAGCCTTCTAAGCCTCTCCAGGCTTAGATCTGGTGGTATCCGGAACCAAGAGACATGAAATGCTACAGGCCAGGGTCTGTAGGGCACGTGAAAGAATGCCAGCACTTTGGATAAGGGAAAAAACTACTGAGGCCGAATTTAGGGAGCACTGGAACTGAAGTCAGGCAGACCTGGTCACAACCCAGTGCCAACACTTGGCTGTGTGACCTTAAGCAATCGCTTGACTTCTCTGATCTTTTGCTTCTCCCCTGCAAAGCAGGCACTATCCCACAGAAACTGAAGCATTACTGTGAGCGTAAAACAAGAGGCCTGATGGTGCAAGAGTTATCTCTTACCTGTGTAACAAATTATGTGTCTTTGAAGAGACTGCCTAAGGGCAGTCAGTCCAATCTGTCCTGTTTGCCTACACCACCAGTCAGGTACCATTCATCATTCCATGAAATGATGCATGCCCCACCACCTTCCAAGGTGTCCGTGGAACAATGCGTGTGGGGCAGGGCAGACATCCGTAAGTGCTGACAGGTGTTTTGCATGGGAGGTGCAGGAGCTGGGCTATCTCATGCTATTTCCTTTAACTTCTTAGTTTTTCGGTAAAGTTAAGGGAAATGGCAACCAGATAATGGTTAGAGCCATCTGGTGCAGGATGATCAACCCAGCAGTTATTAAATTTAAGGCACTTGCAACAGTTTGGGAGAGCAGCACCAGGGCATCTTCCATTGTGAGAAAGCCTCCTGAAATCTAAAGTGTCCACCCTTTCCCAGGTGCTGGGGTGTTGCTTTTCTTCCACTAACCCAAAAGCAGTGTGTTCCATTGCAGTAGCTGTAACTTCACCTTTTTTCCGATTGTGCCTTACATGTATCCAGACTTTTCTTCCAGAAGGGTCAGGTACAAGAGCAACAGGGTATTTTTATAAAATTTAAACAGAATTCAGTTTGAATCCCCAAGAGACCAGCATGGGCAACATGGCAAAAACCCATCTCTACAAAAATACAAAAATTAGCCGGGTGTAGTGGTATGTGTGTGTGGTCCCAGCTACTCGGGAGGGAGGAGGCAGGAGGATCGCTTGAGCCTGGGAAGTCAAGGCTGCAGTGAACCTCTTGGCCGAACTATCAACTGTAGGTTGTATCGACTAGGCTGGCCATTCAGGAGAAGTAAGAAGTACAAGGCCCAGGAATTGTTAGAGCAGAATCTCAAATTTTCAAAATTGATTTTTTTTTTTTTTTTTTTTTTTTTTTTGAGCCATGGTTCTCACCTTGGTGCCAGGCTGGAATGCAGTGGTGCAATCTTAGCTCACGGCAGCCTCAACCTCCCAGGCTTTCCCAAGTAGCTGGAAACATAGGCAAGTACCATCATGCTCAGCTAATTTTTGTATTTTTGTAGAGATGGAGTTTTGCTATGTTGCCCAGGCTGATCTCGAACTCCTGTGCTCAAGCGATCCACCCACCTTGGCCTCCCAAAATGCTGGTATTGCAGGCATAAGCCACCATGCCCAGTCTCAGAATTGGTCTTTATAAACCCTCCACCTCTTTCATCCTGGTCATTACCCAGAAAGTGGCCAAGAGTAAATGATCTCTTTCTGGACAGCCAGAATCGATGACCAAACTACCAAACTGTCTTATTCAGGTGTGTAGACTAGGAGATGGTGAGACAGAGTTGGAAACCTCTACCCAAGTTTTGAGGAGGTTGTTCCAACACTCAGCAGTATTGGATGCCGGTGGATGGCAGGAAGCATGGAAGGTCATCAAATACCTTGATGGTCAGCCCATTATTCGGTGCTTTCTGCAATCAAACGTACTCTCTTTTTTTTTTTTTTTTTTGAGATGGAGTTTCACTCTTGTGGCCCAGGCTGGAGTGCAATGGCGCAATCTCGGCTCACTGCAACCTCTGCTTTCTGGGTTCAAGCGATTCTCCTGCCTCAGGCTCCCGAGTAGCTGGGATTACAGGCACCTGCCACCACACTCAGCTAATTTTTGTATTTTTAGTAGTGACGGGGTTTCACCATGTTGGTCAGGCTGGTCTTGAACTCCTGACCTTAGGCAATCCGCCTGCCTCAGCCTCCCAAAATGCTGGGATTACAGGCGTGAGCCACCATGCCCAGCCCAAATGCACTCTTATCAAGCTATAAATTGTCCAGAAAGCTGAAGACAAGACAGATAAGTTTCAAGGACCACAATGTTGTAGCTGGAATTGGCCGGTGAGACTGCAACAGCAATGCCAGAACCTGAAAACGTGTCAAGAGAAGTGAGGCAGCCAACAACAGCTACCAGATGAGGTCCAAGGTTCAAGGTAGTCAATCTGCTATAAGCAGACAGAGGCCATGCCCACTGAAAGACATCCAGGTCAGCTTTTGGCAGGAGTCACGAGTCTGGCAGGCAACGGTAGAAGCATGGAGTCCTTTACTTAGTATATCTCTATGAGGTAGAGGTATTGACAGGTCTGGTAGGATGACAGGTCTAGGCAGCAATGGGGGCAGTCTGAGCAGAGCCAGTTTGCCAGTCAGTCTCATCAGAGAACAGGCCCTTATGATGGGCATCTTACAGGAGTGACCCAGATCAGCAGCCTCAAATGTTTCCAGTTGGTGACCCCAAAGAGGGATGTCTTTAATCTGCCAGTCTGTAGTTTTCCAAGTGGCAGATCAAACAACCAAGCCATGGGCTACATCCAAGAGTCAGTAAAAATATCACAAGCTTCATCAAAGGGAGTTGGCCTGAGCTGTGAAAACAGCATGAATTTCTGCTCATTTCTGGTTCCACAGAGCTGACACTGAGGTTGGACAGCCATAGCAGCCTGGTGGACACCGTTGGGTTTTGGCTCAGTTGAACCATCAGTGAACCAGGTCAAGTCATTTGGGGGAACCTCTGTGGATCAAGGTCCATGCTGAGCCAGCAGCTTTGCTTCAGGTGGTATAGGGTGGGATCAAGTTTCCCCACAGGGATGTAAAACTAAGATGCTGTTGGGGCCAGGTGAACTCTGTTGTTGAGTCTACCATTCCCATTGGATGAATAGAACTTGGCCTTTCCCACCTTGTTAGTCACTGAATCTGAGTTGACCCACCCCAAATGGGAATATCAGACCATGCAGTCACAAGGCCCCTGTTTGGTTAGGTGTTCAATTTCACTAAGCCCACAAGCAAGCTAACAGACAATTTATAAAGGAGTATAAATCATATAAAGCTTCTTTTAGCCAGAAGCTTCGATCAGCAAAATCACCTGTCACATTTTGCTCTTCTAGCTCAAAGGGGTCGTCAGGATTGTGGGGCCCCAAAGGTATCAGCATTTCTCTGTGTATGAACTTTCCCCATTGAGAGAATCTCAATGACCCTTATGGGACAGGGAAGCACGAGCATTGAATTGCCAATTCCTGCCAGCCATTTAGATATAGAAGCCACAATAGCAGTATATTGACGTGGCCCAAAGTATCATGTTAGTTTCCCTTCCCCTCAGTGAACCTACTCAAGTACATTAGCTGAATCCAGGCTCCCCTCCCACCATGGGTAGGATGTTGATTTGGCTGCCTGTCTCCCTCAAACCCATAAAGATTTGAGTTCTTCTCCTCTCTAAAGCTCCTCAGCGTGCTTGAATGAGAGCAACTTTAGCCCCCTTGGGAACAAGAAGACTTTAGTCCCATCTCAATCTTTTTTTTTTTTTTTTTTTTTTTTTTTTTTGGTGGAGTCTCACTCTGTCGCCAGGCTGGAGTGCAGTGGCTCGATCTCAGCTTACTGCAACCTCCGCCTCCCAGGTTCAAGCAATTTTCCTGCCTCAGCCTCCTGAGTAGCTGGGACTACAGGCACGCGCCACCACACCCAGCTAATTTTTGTATTTTTAGCAGAGACAGGGTTTCACTATGTTGGCCAGGATGGTCTTGATCTCTTGATCGATCCACCCACCTCAGCTTCTCAAAGTGCTGGGATTACAGGTGTGAGCCACCATGCCCGGCCCCACCCCAATCATCTTACTCCTTAGATCAGTTGAGGTTGTGGTAGCAGAGGAGGGAGCAATCAGAGGTGTGAAGGGAGAGAGTGCTTCGGTGCCAGTAAGCAAGGTGCATTCACTTTTGGCTTCAACCAGCATGGTGGTTGCTTATGGCCCAGCTAAGCAGTCCACTTAAAGCCCTATATTGGGACATTCTAATGTTAGTATATTAGGACATTCTTGCATTGCTTTAAAGAAATACCTGAATGTCTAAGACCAGGTAATTTATGAGAAAAGATGTTTAATTGGCTCATGGTTCTGCAGGCTGGACAGGAAAACATGGGGCCCGCATCTGCCTCTGGGGAGGCCTCAGGAAACTTTCACTCATGGCAGAAGGCAAAGTGGAGCAAACCCGTCATATGGTGAAAGCAGGAGGAAAGAGTAAGGGAGAGGTGCCACACACTTTTAAACAACCAGGTCTCACCACTCTCACACAACCAGGTCTCACCACTCTCANACACTTTTAAACAACCAGGTCTCACCACTCTCACACAACCAGGTCTCACCACTCTCACACAACCAGGTCTCACCACTCTCACAAAGACAGCACCAAGCCATGAGGGATCCACCACCACGATCCAAACACCTCCCACCAGGCCGCATCTCCAGGACTAGAGATTACAATTCAACATGAGATTTGGGCAGGGACAAATATCCAAACTGTCTTACAGTCATCGTTGTTGACACCTCTAGCTTAGTTTTAGTGATACCTTGACTCAGCGGCTGTAGCCACACTACTTTCTGGCTGGGGCCACGGGATTTATGCCCATAGACTAAGTTGGGCCTGACCTGCAGACAGTGCAGCAACTTGTTAAAGGAGATCACCTGAATTCAGGGCATGTGCTGCCCCAAATGTAAGATCTTTCAACTTCTTATGTGGTTTCAACATAAGGACTAGGAGAGTTTTCCAGGGTGGTGGGTTGATAGCAAAAATTTATCTAGATTTCTTTGGCTCAATTTCTCATTCTCTAATGGGTCACCATTGGTATTGCAAACCCAACATGAAGGATTAAGAGCCCTAATACCAGCCAGGCATGGTGGCTCATACCTGTAATCCTAGCACTTTGAAAGGCTGAGGCTAGCGGATCACCTGAGGTCAGGAGTTTGAGACCAGCCTGGCCAACATGGTGAAACCCCATCTTTACTAAAAATACAGAAATTAGCTTGGCGTGGTGGCGTATGCCTGTAATTCCAGCCACTTGGGGGGCTGAGGAATAGCTAGAACCCTCAAGGCAGAGGTTGCAGTGAGCTGAGATTGCGCCACTGCACTCCAGCCTGGGTGACAGAGCGAGACTCTGTCTCAAAAAAAACAAAAAACCAAAAAAACAAAACAAACAAACAAAAACCCTAATGCCCACCAATTCTTCATTTCTGGTTTCCTCTAGGAGTTTGTTTGTCTCAGAGAAATCTCCCCAAGCAGGCCAAAATTCCCATATATTCCCTTAGAGCAGCCAGGGCCCATGGTAAAAACAATAACAACAACAACAACAAATAAATAACAAAAAAACTGAGACCTATTGCTGTCATCTCCAAATGGATGGCATCTCCAGTTGGCATGTTAGAGGGCAGGAGGGGCTGAGTGTTGTCCTTCTTCCTTCATAAGCATCATGTGCTCACCTCCGCATCTCCCGAGTGAACCCGCCTAAGTTGTAACAACCCTTCTAGTTTCTGCGCACAGCAGGAGTGAGTTTGCCTCCCTTCACTTTCTGTGCATGTGGCCATCTCTGTAATTGCTACCTGAAAGGCAGTGCCACCTTCTGCCCACCCAGGATAAAGCTTAGTGCTTCTTTGTTGCAGTGGCGGGGGGGCAGGGATTGAGGCTGGCAGTTAGATTGGTGAGGAAGCCCAGAGAAGAGTTAACAACCACCAAGGCACTGTTTTGGCAGCTGTCTTTGAACCTACTTCCCAGTACTCAGCCTGCAACCACCTCTCCAATTCCTTCTCATTAACAAGAATTAAAATAAAATAGTGGGCCACTTATTGCCCATGTGACCATACAATTTGATTAGTATGTTTGGTGCTGATTTCCATGGACTTCCCTCAAATTGCATGAATTGGTTTGTGAGATCCTCATCTTTCCTCTTCAAGAAAGCTATTTCTCTGTCAGCACCCCATCCTGATCATCAAAACTGTCAAGAACTGTAAAGAATCTGAGATTTTATCTATTTTTTAAATAAGATAAGAAGTTAGCTTGTCACTGTTTCATGAAAGACATGAGAAGACACAAGACTCCTGGGTCAGAGACAAAGGACTTCTTTCTGTTCCTCATGACACAGAATGAGCATCATCATAGTTTCCCTTGTGATGCCAAGAGAGACAGGTGATACCTGCACACTCAGTGGAGGTGCCTTACAGGAGAGGAACCCTGGACCTAGGGAACCCAAATCTTTTATAATGGGCAGTAAAGATGCCTGCCCATTGCACCAAAGGGAGACACTATATCTTCTAATGCTTGTGGCTATCATATATCTTTTAAAAGATAGTCCAGAACAAAGGCCATCAGTGCTTCTGCTTGCAATATTTGCAGAGAGACCCATGGAGAATTGTCTCTAAATGCGATATGCTTTCTCATTTGATTCCTACATGGTAGAGGATATCATCCCCATTTTACATATGAGAAAACTAAGGCTCGGGGGAAATATGAAATGCCTAAATTCACACAAACTGGAAAATGATGGAGCCAGGATTCAAATCTGTGTCCACTTTCACTTCTCTCTGAAGCTTGCCCCTCCATCATCATCAGTAGCTCAGGCATAAGGCTTGATGGAGAAGGTAGAGAAATCTCTCTGTCCAAGGATGGTTTTCATTGGCTTTGTGGACTTCAGGTACCTAGTGTCTCCTCTTTCCCCAACGATGGAAAATTTAAGAACAAACTTACCTCAAAGGCCTTTGGTTTCTCCTGGTCACTTGGGAGCCCACCCCCAAGGCTTAGGAACTGTCACAGAAGATGTGTGATGACATCTCCTGCTTCCTCTGGGTCTGGGCCAGCCCTCACCTAGCAGAGCACCCAGGCTCAGACTCAGACAGAACAAAGTTTCCCAGACATATGGATTGACAATTCCTCAATTTAAAAATCTGAGTGGCTCAAGTCTTTTCTGCAAGCTGTGACAAGGACACCTCTCATCATGGCCAGGGTGCAGCAGGGATCCTAGGTGTGGGCCCACATGGTGCCAAGGGGCCCTAGGAGCTAGACCTCAGAGCCCCTGGGCCCTAGAGTGAAGAGGGTTCAGGAGCCACCAGGACAGACCCAGTGCCATTCAGCTTTTTGGGGGACCTGATGTGCCTTTTGACATTCATTGATGTTATATTTGGAGCAGCACAAAGCAGAGAATTCTTAAAGGGTCAAAATAGTTGTCATCAGGGCCAGGAATGGCAAACATCCTTGCCTCATCGGTAGAGAAGGAAAGGAAATAAGGAACGGGAGCAGTCAATAATTCCAAAAGATCAGCTTCTAATACACACACTGTACTTGGGAAACACCAAAATGCTGCCCATTTTAGGCAACTTGAGGAACTTGGCCAACATTGAAAGGCCTATTTTGGAAGAGTTTTTTTTTTCTCCTCTGCAAAGACTCATGAATAGTTGTGTTTCTGTTAAAATGTTAACGAAAATGCATCTCGGACTGTGTGCATATATGCAGTGGTGTTTATGTGCGTGTTTTCCCAGGCATCCCAAAAACTCCATTTTGTTCATTGCTCAATGATGAGAAATAGAAAGCAAAACTATTTTAAAAATAAACATTTCCAATTTGCTGGTTCAAGCAGAACTGACCCAAAAAACTGGCAACAGACATAATATTTTATGTATTTAATTTTTTTAAATTATAGAGACAGAGTCTCACTATGTGGCCCAGGCTGGACTCAAACTCCTAGGCTCAAGTGATCCTCCCACCTCAGCCTCCTAAGTAGCTGGGACTATAGGCGCACATCACCATGCCTGGCCCAAACATGATTATTTTAAAGATTCAACAAATACTAAATGTCACTCACGACAGGCCAGGCCCTGCTTAACTACTTCACAAATATTAACTCATTTAATTTAATTTCCCTAACTACCATATTATTATGCCCATTTTACCAGATGAGAAAACTGAGGCTCAGAGACTATAAGTATCATGCCTAAAGTCACTTAGCTCGAGGAAGAGCTGGGCCTGGAGCCCCAGAAGTTGGCTGCAAAGCCTGTGTGCTCAACAGCTGTGGAAAGTCAAGTTCAGAAGTGCTGCCACCAGCAGGGGTGTGGGGGTAGGAACATCAGCTCTGGAAGGAGAGATCTGAGTGTGAGACCCAGCTCTGATACTTACCAGCTGTGTGACCTTGGCAAACTTGTTTAACTTCTCTGAGACTCATCTATAAAATGGGATAAGGATTACATGACATAATATAAACATAACAAGTACATAACAAGCCCCTGAGTAAATGATTACTGCTATTATTATCACTAAGCGAAGTAAGAGTTCTGTTACTAGCAATCGTCCCAGCTCCTCTCTGCAGGTTCAACATGAAAGTCCACTGTATCTGCCTCTCTTGGGAGCATAAGACTTTTGAGTGAGGGGCAGGAGTTCTCTTGAGACCCTGAATTCCCCCAGAAGCCATCTGGCTCAGACTTTTCATTTAAAGGGCAGTTGAGGCCTGGGAAGAGGGGGAACTCTCCCAGCGTCACTTACCCAGGTCTCCCATGGTACCCCAGGGAGCCCAAGGAGGTCAAGTTGAAAACCATCTCTCCTCTGCTCAGACCATGGACTCCCAGTCTCAGGCTCAGAAATCCTGGGCACTTTATCCACATTCCACTAGCCCCATTGATAGTTGTTTTAAAAATGGTTAGAGAGGGCCGAGCACGATGGTTCATGCCCGTAAACCCAGCACTTTGGGAGGTCAAGACAGGCAGATCTCCTGAGGTCAGGAGTTCGAAACCAGCCTGACCAACATGGAGAAACCCCGTCTCTACTAAAAATACAAAATTAGCTGGGAGTAGTGGCGCATGCCTGTAATCCCAGCTACTCAGGAGGCTGAGGCAGGAGAATCTCTTGAACCTGGGAGGCAGAGGTTGCGGTGAGCCGAGATTGCGCTGTTGCACTCTAGCCTGGGCAACAAGAGCGAAACTCTGTCTCAAAAGAAATAACTAAATAAAAAGGTTAGAGAGGCTACCAGGCTCTTTCAGTCTGTGTCGCTAGTGGTGATCAGCCTAGCCTGAACACCCCCTCTCCAACTCCGCAACAGCCTCCTCCAAACCCCCAAATGGACCAGGATGACACACACCCTCCTCTGGGTTCTCAGGGCTGCTGGAAGTCAGCAAGGGCTCAAAATCCCAGGGTGAAGGATTTAAAAACCTTGTCTTCATTTGCCTTTCATTAAAAAGCATAAGGAATGCAACAATGAGAATGTGCTTAACGCCACAGGACTGTGCACTTAAAAATGGTTAAAACGACAAATTCTGTGGTATGTATATTTTACCACAGTAAAATGTAAAAAACACAGGGAAGATAGAAAAAGTTCTGAAGATGGATGGAGGTGATGACCGCACAACAATATAAATGTATTTAATGCTGCCAAACTGTTCACTTAAAAATGGTTAAAATGGGAAATTTTATGATATATATGTATACATACATACATATATATATATATTTCACCACAATTAAAGCAAAATGAAACATATGATCCACACCCCAACTCTTCTTGCCTCTCAACTGCTTTGCTCAGGCCAGTGCTGGCTTCCCAGAAGCCTTTGCTGCATTGCTGAGGCTGGCTCTGGAAGGAGCTTCAAGTCATGTATTGGCCTCCCTCTGCTACTGCCTTGCTGTGTGACCCTAGTTAGCGCCCTGCTCTCTCTGGGCCTCAGTTCAGGGATAGCCATGCACTAGACGCACTCTGAGGCCTTTCCCAGTTCAGATGTTCCCTAAGTCTGTGGTTCTAATTCATCCAATGGATGCCCCCCCACCCCGCCCACCTCCCACCACAAACCAAGAATTCTTTTTTTTCTCCTGTACTTTAACAGATGCAAACAGCAATTCTTGCCATCACACTCTCAAGAGGGTAGAATAAGGCTGCAGGCCATGAACCCCCAGAGCCTGGGCCTGAGGGTGGGGGAGGGGTGAGTGATCTTAGGGGCCTGTAGGGAGAAGCCAGCTGGGGGTTGTCATGGAGATACATGACGCTAATAAACATACCCCCCTCTACATGCCTGCTTGGCCCTTTAGAGTTTATATAACTCGCCCACATCCACTACCTCCATGGTCTTTTCATTCCACAAACATCCAGGGAGTCCATCCTTTGTATCCGCCACTAGGCTGGCCCGTGGCCACGGGAGCCAGTGGGATATGAGACATCTCTGGCTCTCAGGAGTCTCCAGGGGAAGAAAGAGTAGACACCGGTGTGGTCAGAGCCTGGATGGGGTAGGCTGGGAGATGATTGAGAGGAGGGGACAACTTGGGCAAAGGCCTGGAAGACACAAACAGACAGAGAGAGAAGTCTGGAGTGCAGTGTTTGAAGGGGGTTGTCTGGGGTTGAGATGGGGCAGAACCACATTCCATCAGTGCATCACAGGCCACTCTCAGAGGCAGGTCTACATCCTCTGAGGGTACAGGGAGTCATCCTGGCACTTGGAGGAGGAGCGGGTCAGATTTGGGTGCAGACCATCCCTGCGGGTGGAGGATGGATTGGTGGTAGCAAGAGAGGGGCAGCAGCTGTCAGGGGAGGGATGTGACTGTGGATCATTGACTCAACTCCCCAACTGAGGAAACAGGGGTTCACATAGGTCAGGTGACTGCCCAAGGCCACCAGTAGGCTCAGGGATCTGGATCTGAGTCCTCACACTTGAGGAGTCCCCACACCAAAGCTTTACTCACCTCCCTGAGCTGCCTTCCAGGCCCCCAAGTCATACCTGTGAACACCTGATGAGTGCTTAATACAGGCCAGGTCTGAGTGCCTGACAGGCACGAGTTCATCTAATCCTCCCAACAACTCTAGGAGGTAGATACTCTCATATTAGTATTCCTCACTTCTACAGATGAGGAAACTGAGACAGAGAACTCAAGTAACTTGCCCAAGGTCACACAGCTGCTAAGTGGCAGGGTCAGGATTAAAACAAGGCAGCTGCAGCCTAGGCGGTTGGGGCTTTTATGCCCCTTGCAATGTGTGGGATGGGAGTTTGCAGGAGGGGACACATGGGCAGGAAGTGGCCTATGGAAGTGTGGAGCACCAGGAAGTCCCCAGAGATGAATAATGTGTGTGCATGCTGTGTGACCTCAGGCCACTCGCAACCCCTCTCTTGGCCCCAGGTTTTCTCATCTGAGACAAGAACCCAAAATCTCCAGGTTCTCTTCTCTCTCCCCATCTGTTTCTCTCATTCCTTAGGTCAACCCCTCCATTCCTACCCTCAACATACACACCCAGAGACTAAGGCAGGGGAGGTGCTGGAGATCGGAGTGGGGTATGGAATGGAGGGGAGAGGAGAATGTGGGGACTAACCCTTCCCCAAAAACCTAGTCAATTGCAGGAATACCTCTGGGGCATCACCTTGGATTTGGGGGGCAGTAAGTCCTACCAATCTTGTCTCCCAGGGCCTGCAGGGACCGGGCTCCCCCCAGCACTCTGCAGAGAACCCAGGGCTTGTTTAGAAAGTGTCTCCATTGGAGCCTGAGTCACCAGATCCCTGGGTGGTCTAGGGGAAACCACAAAGTTACTGCGAAGCAACAAGACTAGGAGAGGAGGGAGAACGGCAGGTCCTGCCACCGCTGAACTCAGCAGCTAGGCCAACTCCCAGAACTCGGTTTCCCCTTTTGTAAACTGAGGGGTTGGAACTGGACTCTCAGACCCCCGAGAAGGCGGCCACAGGGCCTCTCCCTGACACTTGAGGCCATCCGAGGACCTCAGGGAAGTCCTCAGCTTCGGAACAGGAGATAGCTTCAAGGTTGAGATCCCTGGGTCCCCAGAATTCAGTCTTTCAGGAGGGCATATTGCCCCCCAAGAGACAAGCCCACTCCAGCAAAGCCAATCACAACCAGGGCATGGGGAGAACTCCAGACTGTCATCTGAGACAGGGGCTTGTTCCTTCCTCCAGGGAGCTTGGACAAATGATCATTAATGTAAGCATCAGCTTCTTTATCTGCAGGGACTCCCAGGGAGTGAGTGAGTGTCACTAGTCATCGCTCCAAGCACATCCTCACAGAGCAGCCTGCTATGAGCCTGCAGAGTTCAGACAGAAGGGCCAAGGCCTGAGCAGTGCGGGGAAACAGAATGGGTAGGGAGCCATGGGGACTTCCACGTTCAGTTCGGGCCTCGGGTTTGCAATGGGAAGGGGTGTAGGGAGTTTGGGTTGGCAGCAGAACGAGGAGAGTTTTCCTTGAAGGCCAGGGTGGGGCCAGTGAGGCTTAGCTCTAAGAAGCAAATGTCAGCCAGGCACGGTGGCTCAGGCCTGTAATCCCAGCACTTTGGGAGGCAGAGGCGGGCGGATCACCTGAGGTCGGGAGTTTGAGACCCGCCTGGTTAACATGGTGAAACCCCGTCTCTACTAAAAATACAAAAATTAGCCAGGCGTGGTGGTGGGCACCTGTAATCCCAGCTACTCGGCAGGCTGAGGCAGCAGAATTGCTTGAACCCGGGAGGCGGAGGTTGCAGTGAGCCAAGATCACACCACTGCACTCCAGCCTGGGCGACAGCGTGAATCCGTCTCAAAAAAAAAAAAAAAAAAGTCATCTGCCTGGCTGGTCGCCCTCTGAGAATCTGGGAGACAGAGAGGATGACAACTTTCTATATGCATGCAATAGTCCCCAGGGTAGGGGGCAGGAAACCTGGGTCACACTCCAGCATTCCTTGACTACAGGCTTGAGATGAGCACCTCCCTGCTCCAGGTCTGTTTCTTCACCAATAAAATGGGGCTGTCAACCCGTGATGATGGCAGATTATAATGATCACTTCCACATCCAGGCACTGCAGGGTGACTGGCTGCTTCCTCTAATGGCAAGAAGCCCCTCTCAGGAGACTGGCATTGGTGGGCACCAGGCTCAAGGGGAGCCAGGATGGGTTCAGGGCTCAGAGGACCTTGCAATGATCCTTAAGCTGCCCAGATCTGCTCATCTCCCTGGCCCACTGAGAAGCAGCCCACCTTCCTCCCTGCCCCCTGAAGATCACCCCAGCTCCTCATCTTGGTGTGTGAGGGCCGCCCAGCCCTTTCCAGCCCTGGCTCTGTGTGAATAATGGCAGCTGTGTCCTGGTGACAGACCAGGTACTCTGTGGCATGCTTCACTCTCCCAATTCGTACCTACTTCTGAGGTAGGGGCAATCTTATTCCCATCTTACAGATGGGAACACCAAAGCATGTTAAGAAGTTATTAAGTCACTGAAGTCACTCTGAGTGGCAGAACTGGGATTTGAACTCGGGCAGCCCGGCTCCAGAGCACGAGTGTCTGGAAACTCCCCTCCTGCTTCCTGGTCTCTGCCATCCCCAAACTCTTTGCTCCTGCACCCTCTGCCACCCTTAGCCTGCCAGCTTCCCGCTCATTTGTCCTGTGAGGACCAGAGGTCAAGGCACTGAGCCTCTTAGGAGGCCTCCCGATTCCTCCTTCTCGGCACTCGCATGGAAGTGGTTGCTTATTCCTTTTGGACGTGCACCCACAAACTGCCTGTGAGCCTGTGGTGCCTCCCGTCCTGCCCCCACACCAAGAGCCCTCTGAATACTCCAGTGTGACAGCCATCTCTGCTGAGTGTCTTCAGGTCAGGGCCTCAGTGCAGAGCACCCTGGCGTGAACAGCTGTGGTCAGCCCGGAAGCACCGGCATGCCTCAGTATGGGGACATTATTACAGGGGTGGGGACAGTCTATTCGTAAATAACTTTGGGAAACAAAGTTAAACGGTTTTTCTTCTTGGAGGATGTGGTGGCCATGATTCCTGTCTCCTGGTATTCATGTCCTTGTGTAGTCCCTCCCACATTGTAACAGAGATGGTTTGTATGACAAGTATGGCAGAAGCGATGGTATGTCACTTCTGAGATCTAGTTACAGAAGACAGCAGCTTAGGTTGGGCATGGTGGCTCACATCTATAACCGCAACACTTTGTGGGGCCGAAGTGGGAGGATCATTTGAGCTCAGGATTTCAAGACCAGCCTAGGCAACATGGTGAAATCCCATCTCTACCAAAAGTACAAAAATTAGCCAGACATGATGGTGTGCACCTGTAGTCCTAGCTACTCAGGAGGCTGATGTGGGAGGATCACCTGAGCCCAGGGAGTTTGAGGTTGCAGCGAGTCATGATGGGGCACCTGCATTCCAGCCTGGGTGACAGAGTAAGACCCTGTCTCAAAACAAAAAACAAAAAACAAAAAACAAAAAACAAAACAAAACAAAAAAACCCAGCAGCTTCACCCTTGCTGTTCTGGATCACTTGCTCTGGGGAAGCCATCTTGCAAGTAGCCCAGTGGAGATGCCCACGTGGCAGGGAACTGAGGGCTCCTGCCAGCAGCTAAGTGAGCGAGCTTGGAGCAGGTCCCCCAGACCCAGTCAAGACTCAGATGACTACAGCCCTGGCTGACAGCTTGATGGCAACCTCACCAGAGACCCCGAGCCAGAACCACTTGGCTAAGCTGCTCCCAGATTCCTGACCTACAGAAACTGTGGGAGATAATAAATGTTAGTTATTTTAAGCTGCTAAGTTTGGGGATAATTTATTATGCAGCAAGACATAATACACAGGACTTCTCAGAGCACTTAATATGTTAATATAAATCTCCAAGAAAAAAGATATACAATGCAACATTCCTCTTAGTTATCTGGCCAAGGAAACTTTCTTTTTTTGAGAATATTCTTCAGAAAGCTGATCTAATGATATGGCTCTGGTCCTACAATTCCATGTAACTTCTAACCTTGATTTTGTCTCATGAGCAAATCATTTATCCTTCCAGAACCTCAACTTTTCCCTTTTACAAAGTAGAAATAAACCATCTGCCTTTACATAAATCATTAATACAGCCCTGGATGGGCAGATTCTGAGCTATTTTTGGCTGGGGGGTGGGAAATAGCCTGTCGAGGTCCTAAAAGGATCTACTCACCATGGGGCTTCAGATGGTTCTGCAAGGTAGCAGGTGGGCTTAAGGCCCATTTCAGTCTTTGTTCCCCAGGCCATTTCCACAAAATGGTGAGAAATAGTGTCTTCTTTTAGCTTGCTCATAGCTCAAAGATGGGAGGCATAGACCTGGGCCCTTCTAGGCTGGGGCATGAACCTCCTCCATGAGACTGGAAAAGCTTGTTCAGGATAAATGGCCAGTATATTTTCCCTTTCCTCACCACCATCCCTATCCAATGGACACACCATAGCCATGGGCAGGAAGGAACAACACAACCTTCTCTGGTTTACTTGAGTAAATGTGACTTTCCTCCCTTTTCAATCCGTTCTATCTTTATCCAATAAAACATGAAAACTCAAGTCAAGTTTCAGGGTACACGATGGGTCAGAAATCCGCTGAAGCCTTACCTGCCCCTCTTCGTAAAAAGAAGACAGTTTAAAAAAAACTATAATGCGAATACTTTATTATCGAGTGACTGGTATTAGCTTTTTGACTGGGCTTTAATATCTCAAAAACCATACACCAAACCCAGGCTTTTCCACCTAGCTCTGCTGTATCATTTTCTTTATATATATATATATATATAAAAGTAAAGAAGAGGAAGGAGGAAGAGAAAGAAAATATATCTGTATTGAAAGAATTATAAGCCAAAGTGCGTCTTTCTTGTTTTGTCCATATACACACATTGCACCATACATAAATAATTACATTGTAAAAATGACTCCATAATTACAAGTATAATATATATTTCCATATAATATATAAAACTTTATATTAAATCTAGGTAGATGATATCTGGGGGATTTTGTCCGTGGGGGCTGTGTCTCTGGGCATCGGCCCCTCTCGAGGCCGGCAGGTGGCGGCGGCCGCGGCCTCCCACCCACCCCTCCGCCGGGCCCGCCACTATCTGGGGTTGTTGAGGAGGATCTCCAGCCAGCAGGGGCAGGAGGTGATGAACTGCCGGGAGTAGCAGGGCCCCCAGCCCTTGGCGAAGCTGATGCGGACGCTGTTGGGATCGTAGGGGCCGTCGGCGGCGTCGGGCTCGGGCGCATGCTGCAGCCCCGAGCGCTCGAAGTCGAACACCTTGATGGAGTAGCCGGGCGGCACCTTGCGCACGACCAGGGCGCGGCCGCCGGGCGCGTCCAGCGTCGGGGAGTTGACGAAGATGGGATGCTCGCCGCGGTTGTAAGCCCACACGCCGTCGGGCTCCTTGCTGAGCAGGATGCCGAAGCCGATCTTGCTGCGCGTTCGCCGCACCGACTCGCTGCGCTGCTCCAGGTTGAGCTGGCCCAGGCAGAAGCCGCTGCCCTGAGGTAGGTCGTAGAAGATGCTGACGGCCTGGTCGTACACCGCGTAGAGGCGGCCCACGCGCGTCCGGTGCTCCCAGTACGCCACGCTGCACCAGTGGCTCGGCTTGGTGGCGTCCGGAGACATGCTGGCGTCTGCGGGACAAGCACAGGGACTGCCGCGTTATTCGGGGTGGGGAGGTGGGAGGCACCAGGGAGGGGAGATGGGCTCTGCTGTCTGCACAGTGGGAGCTGGGTAAGGTTTCCAGCATTCAGCAGTCATGTGGGCACCGACTGTGTGCCAGGTTGTCCTCAGGAAATATAGCACACAACAGGACATCTCTTTCACACACACACACACTCACACAAAGGAGAAAACAGAGGTTATGAGCCACAGAGTGCAAGCCAGAGAGCACCTGTTGTGTGCTAGGTGCTGTGGAAGCACAGACATGAACCCTGCATACCCGGCCCCTGCCTCTTCATGCTAGCAGGAGAGACAGGCAGCTGCCTGCACGCCCCCAAAGGAGGGACTGACTGTGGAGCACCCATCACGGACCAGGAGTGGAGCACTGTGCTTCTTACTCTTCACAGCGCACAGGACTCACTTGGTCCTCATGATCACTCTGCAAGGGCGCCACCTTCTCCTCCTTCTACAGAGGAGGGCACCCTGCCAGGATTTGAACCCACTAGTCCAAGTCTCAACCTGACAGAGTAGGGTTAGGCTATTGGTGGATGGGGGCGGGGGTTGACATCACCACATTAGAGGACTCAAGTACAGGAAGGTGGGCTGGGGGTGGGGGGAGCTGCCCCCAGGATCCCATCTGGCCTGCAGCAGCAGGATTCCTGTGGTGACCTTGTTATAAATATGACTGCCCGACTGCTCTCTACCTCAGCCTTAGCCTCCCGGTACCGCCCACTTCAGTTGGCTTTCTTGGCAGGAAATGCAGGTTTTCACCAGAACTGCAGCCACTTCTGCATGGCAGAGGAGCTGAGGGTCCCTAAATGACAAAGAAAATGGCTCCTTAAGGGCTCTGGAGCTGCCCAGCAATCGAAGGTGTGTGCTGCTCCTCTCTGGGCCTCAGTTTCCTCACTGTATAGCAAAGGGGTAGCTAAGGTGTTACTGAAATCCCTTGTCACACTCTGACTCGGGCCATCTGTGTGTCTAGGGGAGTTTAACAATTTTCTGAGACCAAAGTTCAGACCAACACAGACCAGGGTGCTCCCTGCTCTCACGTGGCCAGCTTCTCAGATTCTGATATCTGGCCTTTCCTTGGAGCTCACAGCTCTGAGAAGCAGGCAGGCACCTATAACTGCCCAGTGAGGTGACATGATTTGCCTGCCATGCCTGCTTCCACACAGGTCCCTGGCCTGGGCCTATGCAGAGGGAGGTGTTCTGCTGGAGGCCTGACAGAGCAAAGCAAGGTGCTTCATGGCTGTTTTTCTGAGGAAAACTGATCAAAGTCCAACCAAATCTCAGAGGACAACACTTCTAACAGCTTCACCTGGGAGCCTGCGTGGGGCCAGCTCTGGCTGCCTTTGCCTTGGTCTTTCCCCTGCCTAGAAGCCCCAGAAGAACAGGGTGGCAGGGCCCCTGACATCCCCTTACACACTGGGAGGCCCGCCCAGCCACCTGGCAGGAGGCTGTCTGCCTCAGGGGCCTCCTGGAGGCTGACTGCTCTGCTGTGGCTTTGGGCTGGGCACAGGCTTCATGAGTGTGCCCCTTGCCCTGTGCCTGGCACTGAGTCCCAGACCCAGGTCCCCAAGTCTGCTGGGGGGTAATCCAAGTCCTCACACCAGCCCACAGCTTGGATCATTTTGCCTCAGAGTCTCCAGGGAGGCCTCTGATGCTTCCAGCTGATGGTCAGGAGAGGAGGAAGAGGAGGTTCTACTGCCCTCGACTGAACTGCCCTTAGCCAGTGAGCAATAGTGACAGAGACAGCTCAAGCCCTTGGGAGGTCACTAGGTTCAGGAACTAGGCCATTCCCAGCAGATGGGCAGCTGGGAGAGCCGACTCTGAGCTCCAGTCACTCCACTCCAGTGCCCCTCTCCCCAGCCATCTATCTGGCATGGGTCTGGGAGCCCCCAAGGGCCAGAAAAGCAGCACCGTGCTAGCCTGACCATGAAACTCCAGCACCCACACTGCCCACCAACCAACAAGAATTCCATGACTGTGTCAGGCACAGCAAGGTGGGGATGCAAAAAAAGCGATGCCTGGAGTATGCCGGGAGACAGGATGGGCAACGGCATTCGTGAGTGCCTTCTGTGAGCTGGGCCCCTTCTGCACAACAGCTTCATTTCACCTCTGCTAGCAGCCCATTCCACAGGTGAGGAAACTGAGGCCCAGGGTACACACCAGTGAATGCTGGGGCCGCCTTGGTGCCAGGCCACACTCTAGAGGGGAGCTCTTCTCCACACTCCAGAGAGTTCTGCCCTGGCTCCTTCCTAAAACCTGCACACTGAGCAAGTGCCGCTCCCTCCCTAAGCCTCAGTTTCCCTATCTGTAAGCATGACTGCTCTCATGGTCCATGAGTCCTAGAGGTGATTGTTTACAAGCTGAGGCGTCACTATCCCCACTCTTGGAGGACTCCATTTACTGTCTCACTGAGGGAGGGGTCACTGCTGCACCTCTTCACAGACAAGGCTCTGAGACAGTTGCCCAGCCACTCTACCCGACCCATGGAAAAAGGCAGAGTCTAGCTGGGGAAGGGCAGGGGCGCAGGGGGCGGGGGGAGCGACTTTCTCTTTCCCAGCTTCCAAAAGGTTGCTGGCTGGGAACTCTGGGAGGCTGAGGCAGGAGGCTCACTTGAGCCCAGGAGTTTAAGCCCAGCATGGGCGACAAAGCAAAACCTCACCTCTACAAAAAACGTTTAAAAATTAGCTGGGCATGATGGTGTACATCTGCAATCCCAGCTACTCGGGAAGCTGAGACAGGAGTATTGCTTGAGCCCAAGAGTTTGAAGCTACTGGGAACTGTCATTGTGCTACAATGTGTCACCATTCCAGTCTGGGTGACAGAGTGAGACCTTGTCTCAAACAAAAAGAAAAACAAAAAAGAAAAAAGGAAGTTTTTCAATTCAAGGATAGGTGGGACTTCCTATTCCCCTCCTCTCAGTTCCCAGCCAGGCCAAACTCGCCCCATTTCTCCGCTCAAAACCCATGTCCCCAGCCTAGCCCCAGTGCGTGTTACGGTACCCTATGACTGGGGATGAATCCACAGAGCCGCCCTCAGGCCTTGCCTGCCCCCAGCCATCCAGCTAAGGGACACCCAGGGCTTGAGCCAGGCCCCATCCCCTGCGGCTTCCT
This sequence comes from Theropithecus gelada, assembly GCF_003255815.1. Taxonomy (NCBI): domain Eukaryota; kingdom Metazoa; phylum Chordata; class Mammalia; order Primates; family Cercopithecidae; genus Theropithecus; species Theropithecus gelada. The sequence goes on along the minus strand of NC_037674.1, from coordinate 42,311,619 downwards.
TGGTTGAACAGACTGGGTTATACCTCATCAGGCCTGCGCTCCTGGCCATGTCTCCCAAATCCAGGGAGACAGACCGCCACCTCCGGGAAGCCCTCTCTGACCTCTCCTTCCCGGGGCACCTGAACTGCAGCCCCTCCTTTGTCCTTAACAGGCGTCTGCGCTCCTGGCCAGTGCCCCCAAGTTGGTCTACACTCTGACTGGGAAGGGGTGGGGTGGGTCTCCATCTATCCCAAGGCTGCATATCTTTCTTGGGCTCAAGCAATCCTCCTGTCTCAGCTTCCCGAGTAGCTGGGACCACAGATGTACACCCTTGTGCCCAGCTAATTTTCAAAAGCTCTGTTGTAGAGATGAGGTCTTGCTTTGTTGCCCAGGCTGGGATTAAACTCCTGGGCTCAAGTGACCCTCCTGCCTCAACTACTTTTGCACCAACCTAATAAAAGGGAAGGGGGCAGAAAATAAATGTCCAGTGCCTGGACATTGCCCCCACCCCCCACCCCACAGGGAATCCTGAACCCAGCTGGTGGGCTGGTGGCTTCAGGCCCTAGGGCACGGAAGGGTGGTGGGCAAAAACCAGGGTCTCTTGTCTGATCCAGAGGGTAAGCCAGCCACTCTCAGCCTCCCTGTCCCCACTCAGCTCTCAGTCCCCGGGCGTCAGAGCTTGAGTATCCACTGACATTATCTTATCCAGTGAGACCCAACACTTCAGCCTTCCACAAACCAACACATTTTTTTTTAACAGGGGAGCTGGGAATGACACAGGGTGACCACTGCTTCATTTTTGTTTCTGTTTGAGAAACAGTCTCACTCTGTCACTTAGGCTGGGGTACAGCAGTGGCGCAGTCTCGGCTCACTGCAGCCTTGACCTCCCAGGCTCAAGCGATTCTCCCACCTCAACTTCCCAAGTAGCTGGCATTATAGGCACACACCACCGGATTTTGCCATGTTACCCAGGCTGGTCTCAAATTCCTGGGCTCAAGCAATCTGCCTGTCTGTCTCCCAGAGTGTTGGAATTACAGGCATGAGCCATTGCACCCGGCCTACCACTGCTTTATTTTGCCATGTACAGACTTATTTTCTAACTTATTTTTATTTCTTTCACCATGGACCAATGAAAACTTAGTTTTGAGACTGGCCTGTTGGGACCACTAATGGAGTCCAATCATCTGGTGCCCCACAGACAGCATCCTGGGAGGCGTCGAGGGACTTGCCCAAGGACACACAGCAGTGGGTGGCAGACCTAGGGCCAGAACTTGAGAGCCCAGAACTCTACTCTAACCCATGCCGCATGGTCCACAAGGTTTCACAGTGAGACTGTCCTAAGGCTGCCACCACTGACTGGATATGTGGCCATCGATAAACTGCTAAATGTCTCCAAGACTCATTCACTGTATTTGCAAAAGGACTGATTCAATAATCAAGTGCTCCACTCACACACTGTCCATCTCTGAATTTTCTAGACACTCCGGCAAAATCAAGTGGGTGCAGAAGGAAGGAGCTGCCTTGTTTACGGGCTCCAGTGTTGGCCTTACCCTTCAGAGGCCAGGGATCTTTAGTGGGGTTGGGGGTCATGGCCCAGGGTCGCCGCCATGGAAGGTCTCAATAGGACTGTGGACAAGGCCCTTTGCAAACTGCAAAGCACTTTACAAATGTTAGGGGTTAGCCCCTAGCCTGGTACCTGCAGTGAAAGAGGTGCCCAGTGAGTGAAGGAATGGAAGAATGAAGCAATGCATGTCTGAATGTCTAGAATGAGCCCTGCTGTGGCTCCATTCTCTCACACACATATGTGCATTCAGATTTCATGCGGTGTGTCCAACACAAGCTGACATGCTCTCTGTGACACCATGAGTGAGAAGGTAGGTGCCCCCTAACCCATGGTCCCTACTCTGTACTTCCCACAGCTGCACGGCCCCTTCACCCTGTGCCTCTCAGTCACAAGCCTAGGCTGCCACTCAGGTGAGGGGACAGTCTCTTACAGAAGGATCTTTTTCTCCTCGTGGCTCCTAGGCTGTGGTACTGCCATCTCCCACGGCCATCAGCCTAATTAGGAACCAACTCTTTAATTGCAAATAAATACCGGGGAGTCAGACCCGAGTGAACAACATCAAAGATGACCGAGTTTTGACCGAAACGCCCGCTCACTACCCCCTGCTCAGGGCCTGGCCTAGTTCCCAGCCAGACTCTGGGTCCTGCTGGGAGGGTTCCGGGGGAGGAGGAGAGGCGCTGTGTCTGGGATGGATCTGGCAGAGTGGCACTAGCCTGGGAGGAGTCCTGCCTCCTGGCCCTGATCCAGCAGGTCATCTCCCTCCTCCGGCCTCAGTCTTCCCATCCGAACAATGAGATCATTACTCTCTCCCCAGCTCTAAATTTCCGTGATTTAATGTTCCTAGGACTAGCAGCTCTAGTCCTAACCACCCAAACCCAGAAACCAGCTCAGATATCTATCAACAGAAAACCAATAAACAAAAACTAGGAACATCCAGCCAATGAAACACTACTCACCAGGAAAAAGGAACAAGCTACTGACACCCGCAACAAGGTGCATGAATCTGAAGGGCATCCCACTGAGCGTGGGAGGCCAGACACAGAAGGTTCGTGGTATATTTCCACTGAGACAAAACTCTTGAGAAGGCAAACTAATCTACGGCAGTGTAAATCAGAACAGTGGCCAGGCATGGTGGCTCACGCCTGTAATCTCAGCACTTTGGGAGGCTGAGGCGGGTGGATCACCTGAGGTCAGGAGTTCGAGACCAGCCTGGCCAACATGGCAAAATCCCGTCTCTATTAAAAATACAAAAAAATCAGCCGGGTGTGGTGGCGGGCACCTTAATCCCAACTATTTGGGAGGCTGAGGCAGAAGAATAGCTGGAACCTGGGAGGCGGACGCTGCAGTGAGACAAGATTGTGCCACTGCACTCCAGCCTGGGCAACAAGAGCGAAACTCCATCTCAAAAAATAAAATAAAATAAAATAGATGAGAACAGTGGTTACCCCTGGGGAAAGGGAGACAACTGGGAAGAGGCACAAGAGAACTTTCCAGCATGATGGAAATGTCTGATTTCTTGATTGGAACCATGGGAACTTGGGCATCTGTGCTGTAAAAAGACACATCCTGTACGCTTAAAGAACCGTGGATTTCATTTTAGGTATGAGACCTTGAAAAAAATTAAAAAGAAGAAAGTGGCAATGTCCTGTAGCTGTTCTAGAGTGGCCCTAGCAGGGCTCCGCAGTGGCCCAGGGGACAAGCCCTTTATCCTCCTGGTGGCAACCACATTCCTGCCACCAGAGGGTGGTGGCTGTCTGCACCGAGGAGGAGGAGGTGACTGGTCCCAACAATAGGCCTTCTCCCCTGCACAGAAATCCGCCCCTCCGATGGCTGGCATTCTTTCCTCTACGCCTCTCTGCCCAGGGAGGGTGCTGCGAGCCCAACATGTAATTTTGTGGGGGTGCAGGGGCACCAAGGGAGCTGACTGCAGTCTGAGGGAGGCGGGGAGTGCTGAAATCCCAAGAAAAGCCTTTAGCTTCTTCGAATCAGCAGTTTTCTGTCAAAACAAAGGGCAGGAACGTTCCTGTGTGCTCCCCCGTGGGCTGCAAGCTCCAAGAGCCTGAGCATAAACTGCAGCCTGCTTTCTTCCTGCTTCCCCCTTTCCTTTTGACCAGACTGCCTCAGACTCAGCCATCCCCTAAAGGAACCAGCGTTGTGCCCAGCTTAGACTCAAAGGTTCAGGGCATTCATGGGAGGCTCAGCCCGAGTCCTCTGGGTCTTCAAGGGTCTGGGTCAGCAGGGGAGCAGGTGGTCCCTACTCCTTCACCTTCCAAGTCTTTGCTGCTACTTCACACACACCTGGGCCATAGCAACCTCCCTGGCTCTCCCAGGGCTAGATGGAAAGGGCCTGCTCAGCACCTCGTTGATAGGCCTGAAACAAGGGCAGACAGGCCCAGACCCTATCGAGAGCGAAGAAGAGATACTCAAAAGTCTCAGAGGCCCAGAGAGGTTACGTGACTTGCCCAGGGTCACCCAGCAAGTTGGTGGCAGAGCTGAAGAGGGGCCCAGGGCTGGCTTTTCCAATCTCCTTTGCACAGGGCTGCACTGAGGCCTCCTGCCCTCCTGGAAAACTCCTTTCTTCTGTCCCATGTCATGCCTGTGGCTTCAAGTTCCAGTCCAACCGGCAGCTTTTCATCTGTGGCTCCCAGGCCTGGGAGTAATTACGTGGCCCTGCATCTGGTTAACCTAACACCCCTTTTAAAGCCTTGTTTGCCCATTAGATAAGTAGTTTTTGTTATCAAACTTAGAGGGAAAAAGGAGTTTCCACTTAACTCTCCTTTGTCGTTTTAAGCTGCAGAAATGGCTTCAGGTTTTGCAGCAAGTCTCGAGATGCAGCATTAATTAGAGGCTCTTTTTCTTTTCTTTGTGAAGGGAGGGGAAGACCAGTTCTTTCTTTATCCACTGGGCTCCGGCAGTAAAAGCAGAGAAGGAATGTGCACAGGGCCATGTTAATGGTCAACAGCTTAGAACGAGCCTCTCTGCTGAACTCTTTCCAAAAGCTGGGCCCAGCTGACAGGAGTTTCCTCTTATTCGCTCCCACCCACCCCTCCCCACCCCCCACCTCAGCTCCAGCACCTTTGGCTCCTAGAGGAAGCCGGGCTTCCAAGGGGAAGTTCCTAATCGGTCATTACATCACGGGCGGTCTGGCCACCACTGCAGCCTGCCTGCACAGGGCCCACCTCAGGGGCTCTTTTGGCGGCTGGTCTCTACACTGGCCACCACCCCCCAGACAGCCGCTCAGCTAGTCGGCTGCGGGTGGAGGGATGCCCCTAAGACAGGGAGTGTGATGGGAACAGGAGGGCAGCATGACAGAACCAGGAGGAGGGAGACTGAGGAACATGCCATCCACATGGCCAAGGCGCAAAAACAGGCTCAGAGAGGTAAAGTGACTTGCCAAGGTCACAGTGGAAATGAGTGACACAGCTGGGACCAGGATGTCTCCTGCATACGGTTAAAAGCATGGACTAGGGAGCAAAGGTGCCTGCATGTGAATCCCAGCTCTGCCACTCAGAGCTGTGAAATCTTGGGCGAGTGACTTCACCCTTCTAGGCCTCAGTTTCCTAACCTGTAACACAGGGATGCAATCAATGGTTACTTCATCAGGGTGTTGGGATTAATTTCAAGTGTGTCAAATAATGCCTGGCTCAAAATAGGCATTGCATAAGTTAACAGCTATTATGATTACTAATATTATTACTACCATGCAGCCTTATCTACATATATATAAAAATTATATGACAGAGTAACTCAGCCTGTGTGGTTCATAAGGGCATTCGTATTCAGTAGTAACACCTGCAAACATAATATGTGCCAGTGGAGTTGAGAATCAAGGGGAAATAATAATAGTCATGATAATAATATAATAAACTAGCTCACATTTAAGAAACCTTTACCAAATACCAGGCAGTGTCTGAAACCCTTTAAATGCACTACCTCAACATATGTTAATTCTCCCATCTTAAGATGAGAGAGCTGAGGCCTGAAAGTCCGGAAACATACCCCAACTTCTCAGCGACGAAGCTGCAGAATTGGGATTTGAGCTTCCATCTTTCTAACCTTAGAGATGCGGACTCTGCATCACTCCTGTGGTTGCAACCTGTGGGCTGCAAAATCCTAGAGGACGTCAGGGCAATGGCACAGAGACCATGCTATAAGAAGCTAGCCATGTCCACTCCACGCCATCACGTGGGGGTTCTGCAAAGACTGGACGAGAAGAGGGGTCCTCGGAGGTGACAGTGCTAACGACACTGCCCCACGACATGCTGCCCACCTTCCTAGGAGGACGGTGGGCTTTTCAAATATCACACCCTAACAGCTATTTCTGGCCCCCCTATGCAGCCCTGGAAACACACTTTTTGGCTTTTAAGTGTAGTTTTTCCCCCACACTCAAACATTCTACCCCTCTAATACACAAAAATGAGTATTTTGTAGATGGGCTACAATCATAATAATTGATCTTGGGCAAGGGCTGCTACCCCGGGCTTGTCCCTGGGGAGTGGGAGGTGCTCTACATGCTTCATTCATGATCCTTTTTGAACTGTGCAAGTCCAGGAGGCAGAATCATCCCAATTCTCAGGACAGACCCAAAGTGAGAGTGCAGCGCAGGAATCCGGATAGACTGGACTGACCCTGAGCCCACTGTCTCTCCTCTGGGCCCTCCTTGGTGCTGCCTCATATGCTCCCTTAGCTCTCCTGGGTGGTCCTCAGAGTCCCCCAGTCGCAGGAGGGGTTTAGGAGTGATCTGGGGTATCCTGACGGTCAGCGGCCACCTGGCTGGGCCGTACCCAGCCTTCTCGAGGCCAAGGGTTTTCTGCAGGCTTTTCTCTGCAGAAAGGCCTTTCTTTCAGCTTCGGCGCCCTGACTGCAGCCTGCTTGGCCCCACCTCTCTGGAAGAACAAAGTGGTGGCCTGGGCTGTGATGGGTAAGGTTTCCATTCTTTTATCTCTTGCAGTATTCAAACAAATCCTGAACAGATGAACTCATCTTGCAACCCTGACACAAAACAAGCTTTTTTTTTCACCCAGGTCCTAATATACAGGCCTGCTCAGTGTCTCCTCCACAGGCCATTTCCCCAGGAGCTATTAGGCCTTACCACTCCAACGGGCAAGGGGACCCACCAGAGGATGAAACCTGGGGCCCCACTCCCATCAGCATGCCTCTACCTGCCCTCCACCTGCAGCTCACCCGTCTGGCCCTGCCGAAGAGATCGTCTCCCACCCGCTAAGACTGCTCTGGGTTCCCTGGGCCCAGACAGCACGGCTTTTCTCTGCAGGTCCCAGGGCTCTGTGGTACAAGCTCCCTTCACTACACTCTCTGCAGGCAGCTATAGCTTTGAAGAGCCACACGGAGGCTGGTGGTACAGCTATCTCCTCCATCAGAGGACTCATCCCTCAGACTCTGTGCCAGAAACAGTGGTGCTGCCCTCTTAAAAGAAACCCCAATTACTCAAGCCTGAAAAGGAAAAGACCACCTGGCAAGCAAGGCAGGGAAACCCCTCAGGCCCTTGGGGAGGACAGGAGCCCAGGTGGGGGAACTCTGGTTCCCTGTGTCCTGGAGGGAACGAGGGTGGAAAGGGAGAGCCAGGGCAAGACAAGCAGATTATAAAATCAGCCCACGTTTTGAGAAGGAACCAGTTTCTGCAACAAAGCCTCTGAACTTTGCTCCCATTCCAAGTCCTCTTTTGTTTTATCATAAAGTCAGACTCTGGAGTGTGTTTGTTTGTTTTCTTACTCAGAGACCACCTGGGGTGGGAAAGCCTTGCTTTCATTATTGCCCCTGGAAAGGTTCTAAAATAACAGTGTGCAAGACAATGAAGCTGGTACCTCAGTCCCCAGGTGGCAGTTGTGAGATGGGAAGGGGCCCCCAAATCCTCCCAGCCTATGGGTCTGCACTGCTTATGGCCAAACTGCCGGGTTCACCTATAAACCAGGGCCTGCAGCGGCCTTCAGGGCTGCTGTTCTCACAGCAGGCTGGGCCTGAGTTCTCATCTCAGGCATTAAATGCCCAAGTTCACCAACTGAACCTAACCCTGAAGTCCCTGGTTAATCTGAGATCACAGAGACAAAACTGGCCCTTTGGGGTTCAGATAGGGACAGCCTGGGCGTGCATCAGAGGTGCAGGGATGCTGGTTTGTAGCAGATGATGGTAGGCTTCAAGAAAGCCCTTCTCAGCTGGGCGCGGTGGCTCAGGTCTGTAATCCCAGCACTTTGGGAGGCCAAGGCGGGTGGATTGCCTGAGGTCAGGAGTTCAAGACCAGCCTGGCCAACATGGTGAAACCCTGTCTCTACTAAAAATACAAAACTTAGCTGGGCGTGGTGGCGGGCACCTGTAATCCTAGCTACTCGGGAGGCTGAGGCAGGAGAATAGCTTTAACCCAGGAGGTGGAGGTTGTAGTGAGCCGAGATTACGCCATTGCATCCTGGGCAACAGGGCAAGACTCCGTCTCAAACAAAAAAAAAAAAAAAAAAAAAAAGAGCCCTTCTTTTGGCACATTCTCCATCTTGCAGATTCCCAGAGCTGACAGAACTTGAGGCACCTTTAATTGTCTTTTATTCCCCATATACAATGTGTTTTATTGGCAAACCTCCTGCCTTAGACTTCTTCTTGGACCTAACTAATATAAAGCCATAAAAGCAAAGTACCTAAAAATTGCCCTCAATTAGCCTGTCTCAGCTCTCAGGAACAGGCACCCACACTGGTGTAGAACTGTCCCAGGGGGTAACCAGGTAAGGTACCCACAGCCCAGCCCCCTCAAATCCTTGGCCTCACCATCTCCTGCCACCAGGCCGCTTAGCTCCCTGGGCTTTGAGCGCCCCACCCAGTGTGCATTTCCTCCATCCACTCTCTTGATCTGGAATGCTTCCTGAGACCACAGATGATGGAGAGGTGAACTCGTGCAAATCTTCACAGCTATGTTACCGTGGGCAGGTGACCACATCTCTGAGAACCAGGACCAGCTGTCTACCGTGGGCAGGTGACCACATCTCTGAGAACCAGGACCAGCTGTCTACTTGTGAGGGCCCAGGGAGAAATGAAAACGCAGGGCCCCTTGTTCCAAAATGATGAAGATTTTCAAGATGGTGAGAGCACAGCATTCAGTTAAGCAGAGACCTCTTCTGAGCAGAAGCCCTGAGTTACCCCACACATCGAACACCCATGGAGCCAGTGCTGCCAGGGCCTGGTTTCCTCTAGGTGATTACCTAACTCACAGGGGTTAAGGGGTTTTCAAGAAGAGCCTGACAACAGTACCCGGCACTCAGTGACCATGAGTTTCTTTCTCCATTCCCTAATACTTGTCAGAAACTTGCTTAACCATCCAGACACCACTGTCACTTCCTTTGGAAAGCCTTCCTCAGCCCCTGGGTCTCAATCACACACCCCTCTTCTGTGACACTCAAATTTATGCTGTCAACAGAAGGGTACGTGTCTCCATCCAATTCATCCACCAGCAGGCTGGCCTGGGATTCAGCTGGCTTGATCTCCCCTCTCCTCCCCGAGGACCTGGTACTATGTGGCCTAACAGAGGTGCTCTCAGCAATGGGGAGCTGAATATAAAAACTCAAAGGCTGGAAGGGCTTTTGGAAAGTCGTCTGCCTCCTTTCAAACCAGGTTTGAAAAAGGCACTGTGGCAACACTGTTCCCATTTAACAGATGGTACTACTGATGCTCAGAGGTCAGTATGTTAGGTAGGCGTGGAGAACCAGTGTCCCCATTTGCTGATCCTCCTGATGCAGCCTGGTTAACAAAATGGCAAATGAGTTCACTATGTGTGAGGATTGTTTCAGTGGCTCGAAATAAAATGAAATAAAATAAAATCACCTAAAGCCTACAAGTCATCTAATCTGGCCATGGGGGTGGATTTAATTTCCCTGGCTTGCTAAGTCTATGAAGGTAAATGGAACAGGGAACATGGCTTTGAATGGAAGAGCCAAAGAATGGGTGGAGAAGCTGGTTTCCTTATTTGCAAAGCTCTCAAATGTAAGCTTCATCTAACACTATTTTGTTGTTATTTACCAACTAGACAGAATCAGGTGACCTTTGCAAGTCAAATATACCTGCCTCTATTTACACTAAAGATGTAGGCTGGATACGGTGGCTCACGCCTGTAATCCCAGCACTGTGGGAGGCCAAGGTGAGAGGATCACTTGAGCCCAGGAGTTTGAGATGTGCCCTGGCAACATAGCAAGTCCCCATCTCTACAAAAAAATAAAAAAATTATCCAGGCATGGTGGCATGTACCTGGAGTCCCAGTTACTCTGGAGGCTGTGGGAGGATGGCTTGAGCCCTGGAAGCTGAGGCTGCAGTGAGCCATGGTTGCACCACTGCACTCCAGCTTGGGAAACAGAGCAAGACCCTGTCTCCAGAAAAAAAGAAAAAAAAAAAAAAAAAAGATGCAGCTTGGGATAATCACTCCAAAATTAAAAGTACAAAGGTGGAACATTAGATAATAATTCTTGCATTAAATCCTTTCCTTTAAAATAGCCTTTTGTTATACAAAAATACAGGATCCACACCTCTTTGGTGAATGCAGAGACCTATATATACTGAATTTTCTTAAAGTGAGTATTGCCTCGGTCATTCTTGCGTGTTTCTGGAACAAGCAGGAATGCTTTATAATTAACAAAAAGCTAATATTGACTGGAGAGATTATTAATCCACAATTAAATACTAACATTTGCTGTAGAGAATGCAGGAACATGAGACTTAAGCATTCTCAACAAAAATGTTGCAAAATGCCCTACTGGCTTGGCAGAAGTACACAGCTCTGCCATGGCCACCCGTCTGTACTCTGTGGCTGTGCTACTATGCAGGCAAGTTGAAGCTGCTTGACGCATCCATGCCCAAGCTCCCAAGCTGCCAGGAAAGAGCTGGCTTGTTTGATCAGGGGTGAAAGGTGCAGAGGAGGGAGGGAGTCAACCAGTATATCCATCCTACCAGACTAACAGGCAGACATAGCCCCACAGAGACTCCAGGACCCATACCTCTACCCCAAGTCCAAGACTGGTTTCCAAGGTAGAAGGAGGCCAAGCTTGGCTCCCACAGCCCATGCCAAAAGGGTGGTTCTATCCTCATTGATGGTGATGGTGAGATGTTCTTTTGAACTGTGGAAGGTTTCCCGATTCTGCAAGCCCATTCATAAATGACCTTGTTTTCGCTTACGGAATATAAAGCTCAGAGGTTTGGTGACTACCCCGCGGCCCACAAGGTGCATGACGAAGCAGGATCAGATGCTCCTTCCAATGCCACTGCCTCCCGCTCAGCATCTTGAAGAAGTTGAGTCATTAGCTCAGTAAGAGTTTCATATTTCTCGGAGTAATTCTTTAGCCTGTGTCTGGATAACAGCACACACTGCATGACTAACACCAACACAGCAATAACATGAGGGCCGTGATCACAACTGTCAACCGGCTTCTATTTGGTATTCTATTGCCAAGGTTAACTTTTCAGTGAAGATCAGCATGCCATGTTTTCCATGATCCAGTTCATCATTCTGGATTTCTTCTAGAAAAGACCAGAGTCCCATGGAGACGTCTGGGCTGAACTCAATGATGGCAATGCCCAAGTGCCTTCTAGAACTGTTTCCCCCTCCAGCGGGCTGTTTGCAGCTACAGAGACCTGTGTGATAGGTGGGAAGAGGGGGTGCCTTTCCTGAATCACAGGGAAGCCTTGCTGGAGTCTACCCAGCAGGCAACTTACATACATGGGCCCAGCAAACATTGGCAGAGATTCGCTAACAGGGACCCTATTTAGGTTGCTGCAGACACCCTCTGTTCTCGCTGGGTCTCCTATGGGAATCTAGTGGCTACTGAGCATCTATGTCCACATATCCCATCTCATTTAATGCTGACAACAATCCTAGGAGGCAGGTATCACTTTACAGAGGAGGAAATGAAGGCTCAGGGAGGTTAAGCCCCCAGCCTAAGTCACACCGCTGACAAGCCCCAACCGAACCCAGGGCAGCCAGACCCCGCAGCCATTCTTCCTGCCATTTCTCTTCACAGAGTGCATCCTGGACGCTGCTCAACTTCTAGCCTGTACCTAGTTCCAACAGGCAGTCAGCACAGTCCCTCTCCTTGACATCTCCCACGGGTGTGACTTGCGCCTCCTCCGCGAGGCTGGCGCCTGCCCCCTGCCCCCCATCCCTTCCACCTCCCTTCCCCATGGGCACAAATGGCCCTGCAGGTCCCCAGCGTCTGCATTCCTAGAGCACATGCCCACTAAGGAGGATCCTGAGTAATTCAGCCCATAAATCATGGCCATTGTGAGTTTCCCTTTTAGCCACAGGCAAAGTCAAATTTTCCTTCCCCCACTGTAGTTAACCACTCTTTGTTCACTGTATCTCTCTCAGCTCTGTCTGGCTGGGGGCCAGCTCTCAATTATTAATTAATCTGGGAGGCGCAGGTTGCATTCCTGGCCACCTAACCACTTCCTCCTCAGTAGGGAACTTGCAGGCTGGGCCTTTTGAGTTACATCAAGTGTCGCACAACATCCCAGTCCTGTCTTGTGGCCACTGCTGCAAGAAAGAATGCCTAACATCAGAGTTAAAAATAACAGCAGAAAACCTGAATATCCAGAAGTCGCCTTTCCCAACTTCATCCCATAGCACCAATCCAACCTGCATGCCCCCATCATCATAAAGCCATGATGTGCCTCAGTTTCTCTTGTCTGTGAAATGGGTAGATGTTCCCCGACCAAGTAAGGCAGCGGTCTGTGTGTTTGTGTAGGGAGGGAGTAATCAGTGAAATCAACGAGCCCTCCCCTCTGGCAATTCTTACTAGCTGGAAAGGGAGACACCAAGACTTAAAAGTTACGAAGCAGTCCCAACATTTTGGGAGGCTGAGGTAGGCAGATCACGAGGTCAGGAAATAGAGACCATCCTGGCTAACATGGTGAAACCCCATCTCTACTAAAAATACAAAAACTAGCCGGGTGTGGTGGCGGGCGCCTGTAGTCCCAGTTACTTGGGAGGCTGAAGCAGGAGAATCACTTGAACCCAGGAGGCGGACGTTGCAGTGAGCCAAGATCACGCCACCGCACTCCAGCCTGGGGGACAGAGCCAGACTCTATCTCAAAAAAAAAAAAAAAGTCCTGAGCCTGAGCCACAGCAGGTGCTGCTTCTCACCTCATCCACTCGCTTTCTCCTCGCTGGATGAAGGAAAGCTCCAGGCGACTGGGATAGTGGGGATAGCAGGGGTGAGGGCTGCAACTCAGCCTTATTAAAGTCATTCAAGCATCTTCAGGGGTGTTGAGGGAGAGGATGGAAGTGTGACCCCTCTTCGCTGGGTCAAGTTTTCGGGAGGTCTCTGCATGAACAAACACCCCGAGAAACAAGGGGACCAGCCTTGGTGTGAAATGGAGCCTTATGGCGGTGAAACCCAGGGGTGGAATCTGAGCAGTGTCTTTAATTCCTAAAAGTAACAAAGGTCTTTCCCTCCTTTTAAGTTACAAGTTAGAATGGGTACTTGATGTCAGCAACAATGCTGAACCTTTGCTGCTAGCTGGATGGAGCTGGATGGAAGACAAAATGAAGCCGTGAGATCAGAGAAGGACAAAAATGGTAGAAGCAACCTATCATAGCAAGGACAAACACTTACGTGGTAAATGCCATCAAGTATCCTAGTATCCTTTTGGTCATCTCCCTCCTCTGGGTCTATACACAGCTTCCAGTATGTCAACCTTACCCACAGAATCCACCGAGCTGTCAACTGTAAACTCCAAGGACTCAGCACCTTAGGATATATAGTCTAGGAAAGATCTTTAAATCTCATGCTTTCTGCATTCCATGTTATATCTGCTTTTGATGTGACAAGACAGATGACTTGGCCCCATATCTTCATATACTCTAGGGAGGAAGGGACGCTTTTGTCTCTTGGCTTCCCTTCCCTAAATACTGAGGCTTTCGGATAAAGCACGCATCCCACCAAGATAAATTACTGTGCACATACAATAAAGTACCATTAATTAGGACTCATAAATCCAGAGTTTGTAATAATTCCGAAAGCAGCTGGGTCGAAGTAAAAAAAAAAGTTTTGATAAACAAATGCAAAATATAAATAAGGTTCAGGAGAACTGTTTATCCTATTAGCAGTGTATAAACAACTGGCATACCAATTACAAATCGCTCTTATCTGCTCTCGAAAGCACATCTCTGCATGACCTCTGACGGGAAACATTATCCAGTTAGTATCACAGTCTACAGTATTTGGAAATCACAAAACCTGATTTCTTAGACAGTATCCTTTCCAATTACCCACCACCCAGTCAGCCTGAACTGGTGAGGAGCCCCTGAGCTGTCAGTGTTCTTTCTCTGTGTATCTGGAAAGGAAGTCCAGTGGATGGCCGAGGCGCTTCAGCCCTGCTCTGGTAGTCAGTGGCCACCCAGGAAGGAGTGGCAGCCCTTGGCTCTGGCATGCCAACACGCCACCCAGTTATCTCCATGCCCATCTTCGAGAAGCAGCGTTGCCTAGGGCATTTGGCCAGGGGGCTCTGCCAACTCGGGCTTTTCCAAACGGGCAGGGTGGGCCCCACCCCTGTGTGGAAACCCCTCAGGCGTCAACTGCAGTAGGTGAACCAAGGACAGCCCGTTTGTGGCTTCCTTGGTGATTTACACATTAGCTGGGACCCAGGTTCTCTCTGTGGGAGGAAGCAGCATTTTCAACCTTGGGGAAGACAGACATGAGGGGCCCCAGATAAGCTGGGGAGTGTGGAGTGGCAGGAAGAGGCCCCGGGCAAGGCTGTGAAGCCAAAGCGTGGAGAGAGTGCGTCGGTCCTGGCCTGAGAGGGACAGACTGCGAGGCCCCAGAGAAGTGGGCAGGGGGCCAAGCTGGAAATACCGAGGCTGCTCCAGCTCAAGGAGATGGCCCTGCCAAGTCGGGGAGGCGGCACTGACGAGAGAATGGCAGGTTCCGGCTGGGCCAGTCCCCAAGGGCACCAAGTCAGGAGCAACTGCCTGTGTCTCTGGGCACGTGGGGGCTGGAGCCATGCCAGGGAGACCCAGAGCCGCCAGTCTCCCCAGGGTGCCCCTGTCCTGGTGCTACCCTGCAGCCCACCAGCCTGAGGACCCCTGAGGAATGCAGAGCCCCTCTCCAAGTGGCGTGCTGACCTTGGGCAGGGAGTCGGGCCTGGCCACCAGACTGAAGATTGCTCTTTTCCCCTCCACCTTCCGACTCCTAGTTCTGGAGGTGCTCAGCACATCTCACTGAGCCCACTGTGCAACGGGTCCCTGCTGCTGCTTGCCTTGAGGGCACTTTGGACATCTTCTGGCTCAACAAGACCCTGACTGCACCCACTGGGTGAAGGAAGCAGCCTCAGAAGGGGATCCCAAGACTGGTAGGGACCTCTCCTCTGTGTCCTTTGGAGACGACTCCTCCTTTGGGACAGGGAAGCCAGGTATATTAGTGAACTCCTTTTTCTCTTTCCCCCTACCAACTCCTCTGCATCTTCCCCTTGGGCTTCAAAAATTGCTATTGTAAGACCAATAAAAACACTAGAGTTGGGGCTTGGCACTGTGCAAGCATCCTGCCACCAGACGGACATTCTGCCACAGACACCATGGGTTCTGAAGCTGACCCTTAACGGTACAGTTTGATGGGCGGGATTCTTTATCTCTATGTCTGGAATCTGAGCATCCACTGAGTTCAGCCCTCTTTCCCCCCATGGTGTTTACTCTAACCAACTCACTTATTTGTGAAGACCCAGCAAGAACCACTTCCCGGCAGGTCCTTCTTGCTGGAGTCTGACCACCTCTACCTCCCCCAAAGTGCCCCCTCCAGGCAGTGCTCCCGCCCCACCACAGAGGGCTGCCCTGGCCTTGAACACAGGGAGCTCCACCCAGAAACCCTGGAAGCAAATTCCCTGAGGGGAAAGAGTGGGTAGAATGTTTTCAAGAACCACTCATTGTGGGTTTGGGTTTCAGCCAGCAGAAGTGCCACTGAGATGCCAGAGAGGCATTTCCTTGGGAGACAGAGTCCCTCTCACACGCTTGCTAGGCGCCTACTGTGTGCAAGCATGCACCCACGCAGGCATACCGGAAGGAGGACTCATGGTGCGGTGAGGGAGGCATTGGAGGTGGAAGTGAGGAGAAAATAACGGGGGAGTTCAAGGAAATCAGGGAGACTCTTGTTTTTGTAAACATCATTCCTTCCTTCTGGTCAGTTCCAAGTTCTTTAGTGGGCTATACACGCATTATTTTTTTCTCTCACATCAAAATAGCCCTCCCTCAGACTGGAAGAAGAACACAAACATTCTTTGCTGCTGGCCTGCAGGAGGTGAGCAGTCGCCTAGGGCTGAGCTGACTATAAGCCTGAAGACGCCCCAGCCTGGGAGTTCTGAGCGCCACTTCCTTGCTCTCGATTCAAAATGGACTCTGCTGTCTGGGGAATCTGCACACCACCCCAGTGGGCCATGTAAATGTCATGGGGTGAGGTGGGCATGCCACCCTTGGGCTGGCGAAAGCTCTGAGAAGTACAGGGTGCTGTGGAATGTACCGTCCAGCAGCAAGGGTGTGCGTATTTCAAAGAAATGTGGAGGAAGCCAGGGAAATCTAAAGGATTCCTTGGGAATGTCTGGGCCAGAGATCATTCAGCCTGACCTCCTCCCTTTACAGAAGAGGGAACTGAGGCCCAGAGCGCAGAGATCACTCATCCAAGGTCATCCAGGAAGGTAGGGCCTTACAGCTAGGGCTGCTGCCTCGGAGGAAGGCCCCCCATCCTAGATACCACCAGACCCAAGGAACGGAGACAAATAATCCTGGTGAGTCCAGCCAACATGAATTATTTTTGCAAAATGGTCTGTTTATTTGTTCTTGTGGGTAGAAGGGAGAGAGTCCTTCCTCGCATGGCTGTCGGAACAACTCCCGCCTGTGCCTGCGAAGTGACCCGCCCTGGCTGGCCGGCACCACCACCAACTCTCAGGCAAAGGATGTGCGTTGCAAAAATGGGGCAAAGTTTCCTATTCTGAAGATAACATTGTAAGACACAGGAAGTCTGAGAGCACAGCTTGGTTTCCAGAAAGCCTCTGCACGCCCGTTCGCAACCCCTTCCATTGTACGGGGCTGCCAGAGATTCTGAGGCTGGGGGTGGGGCAGGAGGGACAGGGACAGTGCTAGGAAGTGACAGAAGCCACAGACCAGGTAAGAGCCCAGAGAGGGGTTTTCCCGGCTCTCAGGCTCACTGGATCTCGTGGCAATGCAGACGCCCCTCTGAGTTCCAGCTTCCTCAACTGAAAACTAAAAGGGTTAAAAGAGGCAGTGTTTCTCCTGCCCTGGTGTCCAGACTCCCAGGCCCCGCCCCTGGAGATTCTGATTCATGGGTCCTGGGTGGAGCTCGGGAACCTATGCTGTTAACGAGATTTAGGAGGCCCCTTTTCTGACTCTGATATATCATGATCCCTCGAGAGGAAGGTTCAACAGCCTGGCATGGTGGGGAGGGAGTTAGCTTCCTCCAGGGAAGGATGACAAGGGCAGGAAGGAGACCAAACCAAGTCAACTTCCTAGCATAAGACAGACGTGGTTGGTCCCAGCGCCAGGCCTGGGAGACTGGCCGGGAAGGCGACACTCTGGAGCCGTCACGGATGGCCCTGACTAGTGTGTCTGGGTGTGTTTGAGGACAGGCCCTTGGGACAGTGTGCACCTCCCTGTGGGATTTGGAATCAACGACCTCAGTTCAAATCCTAGCTCTGCCGCTTCCTAGCTGTGTATCTGGGGTGAATGCCTCAGTTTCTCTGGGCCTCAGGTTTCCCAACTGTGACATAAGATCAGGAGCAGCCATGAGGATGAATCACTGGAAGGGGACTAAAGTACTAATCACTGACAAGTCCTTCGAGCCCGCCATGTGCCAGGCACACCTAGTTCTCACAATAACCCTACAATGTGGATGTTCTCAATTTTCAAAGTCACACCGGTGGTACGGTATTCTGACGGTTCCGCTCTGGCATGCAGGGAGTCTTCCCCTCATGCTGCCTTCCTTCCCTTCTCTGGATTTCAGGCACCGCCTAGCAGCCATGACGGGCACTGCTCTGCATGGGGCACCAGGAGACTGAGACACATCTCTGCCTGCAAAGCTCCAAGTCCAACAGGAAGAAAGGGTGTGACCGCAAAAGAGCATTATAATGAGGGGCAGCGAGGCAAGGAATAGAGAGACATCACATCCGTCTAGAAAAGGAAGGTTAACAATTAGAGATTTGAAGGCTGAGTGCAGTGGCGGGGAGGGTGCGAGAGATGGGGAGGAAAGGCGGCATTCCAGGTGTGGGGAACGGCATAGGCAGAGGCACACAGGCAGAAGACAAGGCCAGAAAGGTCTCGTTTGACCAGATTGCAGAACGGCATAAGGGCTAGTGAAGAGTCTGCAGAGGCCGCCTGGGGACCAGACCACGCAGGGCCCTGACTATCTGGTCAGGAGTAAGCACCTGTATTGGGCAAGGAGAACCAGTTCCCAGTTCCCAGTCTCAGGTATGCACACCCCAACAGAGGGCAGGGACCCTGCTTACACTACCTCTGGATCTCAGGATCCCACCTGGTGCCGACAAGTGGATGTAAATAATATTAGAAGACAGGTGGATTCTACAAGTGCAAACTCTAGGATTGTACAAAGCAGTGAAGATTCAGAGCTTTTGTTCCTGGTCTTTATTTCTGAAGCCTATTTAGAGGTAAGACAGACCACTCTAGTTTAAAAAATAAAAGGAGTAAACGAAAATCCAGCAAAGTACAGTGGGACGAGCACCTATAAACATATACATATGTAGATCATCAAGTTTACTGTGCCGCAATCCATAGTCACAAAGATATGGAACCAACCCAAGTACCCATACATATCGGGTACAGTGTACATTGCTCAGGTGACAGGTGAACTAAAATATCAGAATTCACCACTACAGAATTCATCCATGTGACCAAAAACTACTTGTACCCCAAAAGCCATTGAAACAAAAAAGTTTGCTGTGTTGTTCATGAATATTTCTCTCTCTCTCTGTCCAATACGTCTGTAAAGCACTTCTGAAAGCATGATTATAAAGCCCCACTTTTTCTGGGGCTTTACCAAATTCTCTTATTTCTGTCCATTTTTGATTTAGGTATTTCAAAGACATGTTATCAGGTATACAAAGATTCTTGACTATTACACCTTACAGATCGTTTTGGCTTCGATATAAATAAGGGAATCAGCAAAAGAGAAATTTGGCCTGCTAGCTGTTTTTACCGAGTTTTGTTGGAACGTAGGCATACTCATTGCTTTATGTATTATCTATAAATGTTCTCAGGCTACAGTGGCAGAGCTGGATTGTTGCAACAGAGACTGTGTGCCCTGCAAAGCCTAAAGTGTCTACTATCCTTTTTACAGAAAAAGTTTGCTCTGAACCTCTTGGTTCCTGCTTTTTTGCCTGGAATTTTATTACTTCATATTAATATTGCTCCTCTTGCTTTCTTTTTCTTTAGCATTGACTACAATGTCTTTTCCCCATTCCCTTTAGTTTCAACCTTTCTCCATAATTTTGTTAAGTTATATCTCTTCTAGACTAGCATGTAGCTGGATGTATAAAGACAAAATCTGAGAGCGTTTATGTTTTTTTTTTTTTTTTTTCCTGGAGACAAAGTCTCACTCTGTTGCCCAGGCTGGAGTGTAATGGCACGATCTCAGCTCACTGCAACCTCTGCCTCCCGGGTTCAAGTGATTTTCCTGCCTCAGCCTCCCGAGTACCTGGGACTATATGCGCCTGCAACCATGCCCAGCTAATTTTTGTATTTTTAGTAGAGATGGGGTTTCACCATGTTGGTCAGGCTGGTCTCGAACTCCTGACCTCAGGTGATCCAACCACCTCAGCCTCCCAAAGTGCTGGGATTACAGGCGTAAGCCACCATACCCGGCCCTGAGAGCATTTATCTTTTAATAGATTATTTTAACACATTCATATTTATTGTTATGAGTATTTGGACCTGCCATGCTGTTCTGTTTTTTGAAATTTATCATGTTTTGTTGTTGTTTCCATCCTGCCAAGCTTTGAAACTCCCTCTCAGGAGAAGAGTGGGATGGGGAAGAAAGAGAAGCTTCTGTTTAGCAGTATGTTTAAATTCTATAGAGAGAGAATGTCACTATATTTCTTGCATAATCATGTATTACTTCATATTAATAATAAAAAAGAGTTTTCAAGAACCAAGAGTTGTGAATGTACAGGGATCTCTGTGATTAATTCTCAAGTCAGCAACAGTTCCAGTCACACTTTCCTGCCACTGCGTCCACCCGCAGACACACAATGACAACAACTTTCTATCCATGGAGTAAATGTGGAATTCGCTTCAAGGAGTATCCCACACCCACTCCATCAGACTAACAAGAAGCTGGCCCCACTGGGCTCTGCTGGTGGCCATGGGAAAGTGCTGTCAGGGGTAGGCACGCATGCCTGAGAGCTGTCCCTGCTGCCCCTAGTCAGGCCACCACCACCACGTCTGCAGAGCCTACCCCAGTGCCCAGGATGCCCAGCGCATTCCACGCAACTCTTGTCCTGCCAGCACTTCCTTTGTGGCTCAGTGGACATTCTGGCATCCAGGCTGTGTGACCAGAATGCGGCACTCAGGGCAGCCCTGGCCAGACCCCCTCCAGGCACTGAACTGCTGCCCTCATGCCTCTGCCAGGGGGCCCCACCTTCAGAATTCTCTTCAGCCCTCCCCAGAGTGTCAGAGCCAAGCAGGACCTCCATGAGACTGTGGGACAAGAGCCAGAAGGGGCTGGCATCAAGGCAGGACAGACCCCAGCCTGGGAGACCCAGCCTGAGGGTCCTGCTGGACACCCCTCAGGAGTGAGCCTGGGTTCAGCTCTGCCTCCAGCCAGCCCCACACCATCTCTGGGCCTCTGCTCACTCCCCTGGGCTAAATACTGTGTCTACTGTCTCCTGAGTCCACATGAACCTCTGTCATTCTGGGGGACTCCTCCTTAAGGAAAGGGTGGCTAGAGGGGGTCCCTGAGCTGAAAGGAAAGCAGCATTTCTTGCTATGTCTGACACCCCTAGACACCAGGTTCACTCCTTCAGAGGCAGGCCGGGACCGCACACCATGCCTCCTTCCACACCCTGCGTATCAGAGTTGGCAGTTGGTGAGGATGTTTAAGAAGTGTTCCCTGGAGGTCTGCTGTGTTTTGTGTGTCTCGCACCACCCCTGTCTATTAGATCCTTATGGCGTGGCCAGGAGACGAGGACTATCATGTACGCTACAGATGGGGAAACTGAGGCTCGGGGAGATTAAGCCATGTCCTCAGGACACCAGAGCTAGTCAGCAGCAGAAGTTCCCCATCGCTAACCCCAAGTCTAAGGACTCCCATTCGGGGTTTTTTCCACTACACCACAACCGTCTCAGGTAGACATGAGGCAGAACTTCCCTCCCAATGTATGAGCATCGGGCCCAAAACTCCCTGTAGGGGAGGAGGAAGGAATCTTCCCAGGGAGGAGAAACAGCCAAAACAGACATAAGGGTAGCATCTTCCTCCCACCCCCAACCCTCACCTCTGTCCAGGGGACACAGCTCATGCTGCAACCACTCTGCCTGAATCCACTTTGTGATTTTAGGCAAGTTAAGTCCTGGACTTTGGTTTCCTCAAACCCAAGAGGATGGACTATCGGAAGCTCTGGTGTCCCTTCTGGCCCCACCAGTCCAATCTCCACTGGCAGATTCTGCCATGTGTATGGGACCCTCCCCTTTGTGGGTATGTGGGATGGAGGGGAGGGCAGACAGAACGATGGAAAACAAATATTTTCAAGGGATGGGAGTAAACACCACTGTTGGCATGGCAGCACCAGTGGAGCTGCTGAACTAGAATCCTGAAACCGTTAAAAATAGGAAAAGAAATGGTACAGTTCACATATTTTGCAAAGCTAAGTTAAATCAACATCTGCAAAAAATATCCCTGTTAAACGGAATAGCAGGATTTCATTAAGTAAATTGCAAGTTGGCAAAAATTCTGAAAGAAAGGGGAAAAGCCACGGGCTGGCCTGTAATTTAAACCTTATTTTAACTGTGACAGCATGACTGCAAAGGGCTCCATTTCCAAACGAAAGGAAAAAAATAAAATAAAACCTAAAAAAAAAAAAATTTTTTTTTAAAGGGCCTCCTGCACTCCCAGGCACCCCCTACTCCTAGCTTCCATGTACCCACAATATTTTCAGTAATTATAATGTTACCTAGTTTTCCCATGGATACAACAAATGAGGGACAGGGAGAAGGGGGAGGTGTGGGGAAGAAGGAGGAAAAAGTGAACACACAGACAAAGTCACCATTGTCACCTCTAATTAGTTTTGTTTTTTTTTTTTTTTTTAACCAAAATGGCTTGAAGCATAGAACTCCGGGAATCTTTTCCTTCCTCCAGGAGGCCTTTCTGTTTAACCCCACTGTGGGTTCCCCTGGCATGAAGCCCCATACAGTGGTGGGGGCCAAACCCAGCTTAGCCCAGAGAGGAGGAGATTGCCCCTTCACTTGCTGGGATGACCCTGCTGCTCACCTCGGGCAGGCTCCTCCCTCCCTGAGCCTCAGGTCCTCAGCCCTGGAATGGGGTGACAACAGCAGCCACTGCCCAGACCCTGGAGTACCAGCAGAGCAGTGGAGAGGAGGATAGGAAAGCCCTTTGCAAAACCCAGAGCACCTGAAAGTCCGGAGACAAGCTGGGGCTCTTCCACCTGAAGCCCAGGTAAGCAGATGGCTGCAGTGGTGATTTCACGAACCTGTAAGCAATTGCAGACACAGCCTTCAACACTCAAGATCCTGCCCTACATCCTCTACTGAGCACCGCAACCTCTCCCTTCATAGCTAAAACCCAGGGTTCCCTGCATCAGTCCCTGTGGTGTCATTCAAGGATGGTTCAATACCTGGAATGTGCTTCTCATAAAAGAAACTTGAGCAGAAGGGATCATCTACTTGGCTGTTGAAAAATCTGTTTTCTTATTTGGCAATGGAACACACACTCACTTCTCTCTTCCCATAAAGAATCTTACTGTTAACCCTCATATCTAAAAAAGATCAATGTAAAGCCAACCTGTCACGCTGGCTGGGCCTGTGAGTCCATGAGAACCTGCCTGGCACCATCCCGTGAACAAACAGAAATTTCTGCTGGATCCTCAAACTGGTGTTGATTCTTCAACATGGCAGTGGCCCTTTGTAGTGGGCCATGACTCCTCCCCATCCCCTCCAAACCCTTATGAAGGCTTTGAAGGGTAAAGACAGCACTGGAACCAATAAACAGCTTCTTTTCTGCACACAACTGATCTGCTGCCAGTTTCCAGAAAAAAACCAAAAATGGACCTTGAGAGTGTGCAGTAATTTACAGGCCCAGAGAAGGTAAGGTGTTTGCCTGAGGTCACACAGCAAATAAGCAGTAGAAGAGGGGATTACAGATAAGAATAAAGCAGCCTATCCCTCAGCCCCTACTGGAATCTTATCTGCTTGGTGAGGTGAGACACATAGCACCCCCAGCCCATACAGCCTCCCCTTACCTAGCACCCCTCTGCTACCTCTGCTAGGAGCCACAAAGCCTCATTCTGTCCTTTTCATTGTTGTCTTAAATGGACTTTTAGCTCCCACCCTGTTGGGGTACCTTTCCTCTAAGCCTTAGTGAATCCATCTGTAAAATGGGAATTACAATTAATCATATCCCATCCTCAGGATGGTTATAAGGATTCTGAGAGACACTCTACATAAAAGGCCCAACTCTGTGCTGAACAGCTATTAGGCACTCATTCTGCATAACCCTACAAAGCCCAGCACAGAAGGCACTCAGAGAAATCACTAAATGGTATGAAAATGAGAATAAATGAATCCCATCCACCTCGTAGTATCAATGCTGAGGGACAGAAAATAAAATGGGCACATGCATTCACTGAGCTCCTGCCCGGTACCACTGGCTGTACTTCACACAAGAGACCTGGGTGAACAGTGTATGTCCACGTGCAAGTGGAAGGTGGTGAGGGGAGGCTGTCTAGAAGATGCAAGTATGAACCCCTGAATACTGCAAAGCTCAGTCCAGTCTTTCTGCAGCACAGGAAGAGCCTGCCCATTACCCAGGCAGTGACACCCAGAGCCAGGCAAAGGTCTGACCTTTCTGCAAGGGTAAGTTTCAGCTTGACCCCTGCCTTTAATTTGAGAGCACAAGCAAGAGGTTGGCCCACTTATTGAGAGTGGCAGAGGTTGAAGGAGTCCAGAGAATACTCTGCTGTCAGGCAGAGAGACTGGAGGAATGAGAAATATGCCCTTGTTTTTGAAGACCAGGTAGCCATAGCACCCATTTATGGAGCATTACTATGTATATTCTTAACTCAATCCTGAGATGAGATTTTTACTTTTACAAAGCAGGGCAGATGAGCCCATGACCACCCACCTACATGTCACTTATATAGAGGCGACATCTGAACTTGAGCTTCCAGGCACCCTGCACACTGCCCTTTGGGGCCTCCGAGGGCAGGCAGTGCCAGGAAGTTGGCAAGGAAATGAAACCCGAGTCATCCAGCCTGGGCACCCCTGAGCCAGGATTGAGGAGTCCTGGCTACCTGTCTGGGGCTGTTTCCCTCAGACCTAAATCTCCGAAAGAGTGATGAAGTCCTGCAAGAAGAGGAAGAAAAAAAATGTAAATTTCCTCTTCAAGTTCAATGAGGATATTTGAGGAAGGGAGGCCTGAGTTGTGCAAGGTGGGGAGCAAGTATTAGATCCTGTTGGCCCTCCTACCATGGCAGAGGGCTAGAGGAGCCACAGGGCTCACTCCTAGTTCTGCCCAGTTCCTAGTATGGTATGACTCTGAGTAAGTCGCTTCCCTTCTCAGAGCCTTGGTTTCTCCATCTGTGGAATGGACTCAGGCCCACAAATAAGATCCTTACAAAAGGCCACCCAAGGGAGCCGAGGCAGGAGGAGGGAATAGAAGAGATGGTGCCTAGAGCAGCAGTGCTGAGTGCTACAGGAACAAGGAGGTGCCACTGGGGCTCCTTGGAGATGGCCCAATGCACAAGGACTCACATCTGCCCAGATCCCTGTGACTGGAGTGACAGAAGGGCAGGCTGGGATATGACAGGCTGCTGGCACTGAGATGGGCACTGGATGTCCCTGCCCCTCCCTGGGCACACCCTCTTACAGGACCCATCACCTTTCCCACATCCCGGATCCTAAAAGTGCTGGGAGGGTCTGATCAGGCCTCAGGGACCTTTGTGGGAAATGCATGGGAGGCTGTGGAGGAAGAGGAGGGAGGACAAGGGGCTTTAAAACCCGGGCTGCAAGACCCCAAACAAGCATTCTTCCCTCTCTGGGGCCCTTCAACTTCACCTGCAAAATGGCAATAACAAAACAACCTTCCAAGGGTTGTATGTCATGAGAATTCAGTAAGACAGCACACTGAAAGCATGCAGCACATGTACGCCTTTGGCAAACATTACCCCTCTCCCCCTGCACCTTCTCCCTGGATGCCCCTTGCTGTCCCCTGTGCCAAACATCACCTCCTCTGTGAAGCCTTCCCACACTTACCTAGGCAATTCTTCTGGGTTCCCACAGCAAAATATTCAGATTTCTATAAAAGTTTTCTGTTTTTTTATTTTTTATTTTTTATTTTTTTAAAGAGATGGGGACTCACTCTGCTGCCCAGGCTGGAGCGAAGTGATGCAGTCATAGCTCACTGCAGCCTCGAACTCCTGGGCTCAAGCAATCCTCCCACCTCAGCCTCCTAAGTAGCTGAGACTATAAGCATGTGCCACCACGCCCAGCTAATTTTTATTTATTTATTTATTTTAGAGACGGGGTCTCACTATGTTGTCCAGTCTGGTCTCGAACTCCCAGCCTCAGTAATCCTCCTGCCTCAGCCTCCCAAAGTGCTGGGATTAAAGGTGTGAGCTACTGCACCCAGCCCTATGTATGTATTATTAAATTATGAGTCTGCTTCCATTCAACTGTGAGCATTCTGAAAGCAGGGGCAAGAGCTGGTGGAGTGACACAAGATCATCTATCCTAGTGGAAGAACTCAAAACACCCTCCAAAGTCACACAGACAGTCAATGCCAGACCTGGCCTTGAACCTGAATCTTCTGAGCATGAGCCTGGGGCTCTCCCCTGAGGCTCTCCTCCAGCAAGATCTGTGGTCTGTCAGAAAGTAGGGAGGGCCCCCCATGGAGGCAAAGCTGCCAGCACTGGCCCCAGCCGTCCTGACCTACGAGAGTCCCAGAGTCCTGGGAGTCCTGAGACCCAGAAAAGCTTCCTAGGCCTCAATGACTCCAGCTTGAAAGTGGGCAATTCTCATTCCACCTCCCTCAATGGTTTCCCTGAGGAGCAAGTGAAAAGCTGGATTATTAACTGCCTGGAAAAAAAAAAAAAAAAGAGCTGCCATTAAATGACGGGGTTTTTATTATGTTTATAAGCAACTATAATAAAACATACCTTACATAGCAGCTTCCTACGGAAGAAGTAGGAGGAAAGGCACGCTGGCCCTCCAGGGCCCAACTCCAATTCTGGCTGTCACTAAGTCACCGTGTGACTCGGAGAAGTCACTGGTGTCTCTGAGACTGTTTCCTCTTCTCAACAAAACAAAGGTTTGGTCTGGCCCATCGCCAAAGTCCCTCCAGCTCTGACATCCTGCTCTGTGCCTGGCACCGTGCAGATGTCGGGGGTAGAATGGACAACTCAGGCGTCCAAGCTCTGGTGAGTCAAACATCTGGCACAATGACCCACTGAAGACGGGGTGAGGGCCACAGCCAGAGCATGGCCAGTCACCTCCTTCCCACCACTGGCTTCACACACTTTGCTTTGACCTTGACATAGGCCTGCCACATCAGGAAAGCAGTGTAGACTAGGGGCTCAGGAGGCCAGGGCTTTGGGTCTTAGTTCCTATGGGCCTCAGTTTCCCATTGTGGAAGAGGCAGTGATAGACCCACCCAGCTTGCCACCTCACAGCCTGATGGGAGGGCCATGGGAGGGCATGCACGATCAGCCTGGAAGGGATGGGAGTGGGAATGAATAGTCCTAAACATCCACTATGCGGGGAAGTACCAGGCACTGTTCATGGACTACCATTCAAGGCTCACAGTTGGTGGGCAAGTAGGTTCAGCAGCTTCACCAGGGCCACGGGCTACCAAAAGGCCGAGCTGGGACTGGCCCCGCCTTTGGATTCTAGAGTAGGAGGTAAAGCCTGCAGGTCTGAGCCCTCTGTGCAGAGCAAAGATGATCACCACCACCACCCTCTGACTTCCTGCAGAACAAGGCTCAACATTTTGCAAAGTGCTTTTACTCAGAGAACCTCAGGCACAGGGCCTTCTCAGTATTTGTTCTCCAAAAGGCAGGGACTTGCTGGGTTCTCCTTTCCTTAGAACAAACTACTGCTCTAGGAGACCAGTGCGGGGGGTGGGGGTGTCTCTGGGTTACTCATGGCCTGACACGTGGAGGCCCAGCAAACACCTCTGCCGGTGCTCTGCTCACGTACCCTCAGCCCCTACCAATTCCATGCAAATGCCAACACCTGCTTTTGTCCTAGGACTCGCCCTGCCTGCTAGGGGCTTGTTCTGCCTGAGTACTGGGAAGTACCAGGAACACGTGCGCTAGGAGTGGGGAATTAATATCCCAGCTCCCTCACCCGTTGAAGAGGATAGCTGGGGTGAGTTCTGTATTGCTTCTCTAACTTCCCAGCAGGATTCAGCTCCGATTGCCCACAGAAGTAGCTGGCTTGATAATGCCACCTGCACTGGCCCCTTCTCTTTCCTTCCCAGCACTCTCCTAACTGCTGTTTCCTGGGTCAACCCCCCTGCCACGATACACTGTGCACTTGAATTTCTGGTGCGAGATCTGCTCCTGGGAAAACTGCCCCTTGGCATCAAATAAATCAGACCATAGCCAAATCCAAGTCCTTCAAAAGATGGGAAGCACTGTGAGAACAAGGTTTGGGTCCTATCTGATTTGTACTCCACACTAGGTACAGGGATGTTCCCTTAAATGGAGCAAAATGAAATTCGGATGAGTCATTCAATGAGCATTCACTGGCCACATGGAATGTCCCAATCTTCTGAGCATACAGAAGGACACTTGTCCTTGTCCTCAAGGCACCCCCAGTCTAACTCGGAGCTAAGATATGCAACAGTTTATGAAGATACCCACAAAGAAAGAGGGGTTTGGTACCAAGGGGGTTTTCTTAGTTGTCTCGATTTGATGCCTCTGTCTTACTCAGCGGTGACTGGCCCAAGGTCACGTTGCTCTGCTGTTTATCTGTAAAAACAGATTTCAAGCCATTCCAGGGTAGGGTTGCAAAGAAGCCCCACTGTGTCCCTCACAGCAGCCCACAGGATAAGCTGGCAATCAGTACAGGGCCACTGGTTAATCTCTGAGGAAAGAACACGTGCGTGAGGGCTACGTGTGCTTCCCATGTGTACACATTAACCTCGAAGGACAACACCTCGCCAGGGCTGGAAAATGTGCCGAGGACACATGATTTTCCCTTTCTCTCTTCAGAGCCAAATCCAATCTGCAGCAGGCTCCACTGTCTCAGCAACTTTGAACAACTGTCCATGTACAAAGACTCGATTCTGGCACACAGAAGGGGGTGCCACCTGGGATCAGTCCTCCTTGGGTAGGTATCAGCTGCAATTAGAATCACAGAGTCCCTGGACCCAGGAGGATTCAACCAGGCACCTTCCATCATGTATTGAGCTCACTGGACACAGGAAGTGCCCAATGATCGCTGTGTCTCTGCCCCCTCGTTTCCTAGACCTGCAAGGGCCCTCTGGAGCTTCCACTCCATTAATTTTTTTTTGTTTTTTTGAGATAGGATCTCTGTCACCCAGGCTGGAGTACAGTGGAGTTATCATGTCTCACTGCAGCCTCCAACCTTCTGGGCTCAACTTTGCTCCCATCTCAGCCTCCTGGGTAGGTGCATGCCACCATGCCTGGCTAATTTTTGTTTGTTTGTTTTCAGATGGAGTTTTGCTCTTGTTGTCCAGGCTGGGGTGCAATGGTGTGATCTCGGCTCACTGCAACCTCTGCCACCAAGGTTCAATCGATTATCCTGCCTCACCCTCCCAAGTAGCTAGGATTACAGGCACCCACCACCATGCCCAGCTAATTTTTGTATTTTCAGTAGAGACGGGGTTTTACCATGTTGGCCAGGCTGGTCTCAAACTCCTGACCTCGTGATCTGCCTGCCTTGGCCTCCAAAAGTGCTAGGATTACAGGCCTGAGCCACTGCACCTGGCCAAGTTTTGTATTTTTTGTAGAGACAGGGTTTTGCCATGTTGCCCAGGCTGGTTTTGAACTCCTATGCTCAAGCAATCTGCCCATCTCAGCCTCCCCAAAGTGCTGAGATTACCGGCATGAGCCACCACACCAAGCCCACTCTGGTAATTTTGAACTAAGAAGGCACAACAGAAGCACCTGGGGAACCAATTGAATTAGAGTGGGCATCGGGCATGTGTATTATGACAAAGTTCTTAATCTGAATTCCTGATTTAACAGAGGAGAAACTGAGTCCCCAGGGGTGGTGACTGACCCAGGAATCCATAGCTCGTATCAAGTCCTGGCAAATAAAATATTTTGAAAAGCACATCTCATCCAAGTCTCTCCCTATAGCTTTAAAAGGAAACTCCCGTCGAGTCTCCTTTTCCTGACAGTCTTGGGCAAAAGCAAGTTAGGGAACAGCAGGGAAGGGGAAAAGCCTGGGGAAGGGCAGGAGAGTAGGAACTCCCTCCCCTGAAAGGGCCTTGCAATCTAATGAAGTGAAGAGAGGGAGATTCAGGTGGCAGTTCAAACGCTAACGTTTTAAAGATGAAAGTATGCAATTCAATTAAATGTTTAAATAGTGTTTTCTCATACTAAATCACTGAAACATTTGTGCATTCCTTGAATTTCTCAGGGAACTGTTCATTTTTATTTATTGTTGTAACCCAATGCCCTTAGCTGCGTGAATGGTGCTATTCGAAGGAAACTTGTTTTGCAAAGGGGAAAGTTGTCCCAGGTCTCTTAAAAGGTTCATTATGTGCATGGCAACTAGGCTCTATTAATAATCCCGGACTATATAGGCAGGGCTTACTTTCCATTTAGCATTATATTTTCCACAATTCTGTAAACAGCTCCTCCACACAAACTCTTTTGATATTTAATTCCTCCCTATTTTTTTGCCTAACCACTCTTCTCTCTGGGCCTACTCCTTATTAAAAAAAAAAAGGGGGGGGGTGGGGGAGAAAGAAATCACCAAGCACACATATTTTTTCAATTAAGCCATGCTTGGTGCCAAAATATATGGATCCCACTAATAGCCATAAGTAATCTTAAGGTCTTTTCCCCAAATATTTTGATTATTTTACAAATCCCCCAAGGAATGTGCTCTTAGGATGATTTATGGAGCCCAGGGAGGCTCATGATTGGAAGGAGGGATCTGGCTACAATGGGCAAGTTAGGGTGTGGGGTGGCTGTGTGCACCCCCAGCCACTGCCTCATGCCGGAGAAGGAGAAGTGGGGTGCAAAGGGCTCTCAGGGAAGACTTTAGGCCATCTCTGTGAGAATGGTAAGGATTAAGGGTTCCTACACGGGACAGATGGCTGCAGTCAGTCCTGAGGAAATGGTAGCCAGAGCAGAAGTGACCACCCCCAGACAACCCCTGATGTCCAGTAATCCCCAAGTGATTTGCATTGGCCCTGCATTCTAAGGCAGGTGTTTCGTCCAACCTCTATCAAGTTTACGCTCCTCATTTTCCAATTATCCTAGGTAGGTGTGACTAGGGGAAACCATGGAGTCAGTGTCCGAGGAAGGCTAACCTAGTCCTAAAAACTACCTATGAAACAGCTTCAGGTGAGAAGCAGCAATGCCAGTAGGCAGATGCCAGTAGGCGGTGCCAATGCCAGGCAGGCTCTGCACTCTGAATCTCCCAGCCTCCTGACCACGAAGCTCCTGAACCCCCAGAAGGAACACCCAGAAAAGAAGGGGGCCAGGGCCCACAAAGACCAGCCGGGAGGAGCAGGCTTAGTGCCCCCACAGGGAAGCAGGGAGTCTGACCAGAGCCTCCTGCTGACGGAGGGAGTCCAAATCAAGGCCAGGCTCCTTAGCACCGGCAGGTAAGGCACTCTTGGGGAAGGGCAGGTGTGGTGGGAAGGCCAGGCCTTGGCAGTCAGAGGCCCATGGCCCATCCATGTCCCACTGGCCTGGTCACGCAAACACGGCAAACCACGCAACCTCTGGCCAAGCCTTATTTTCCCCACTTGACATGTGGAGATAAGAATTTCTGTCCTCCTGGCTGGATCCTCTCAGGGAAGATCAATTGGATCAATTAGATTAGTTGGATTATTTTTGTGAAATGAAAATCAAGCCAGGAGGAATTTTATGTATTAGTGCTATTATAGCAAGAACTGACATACTAAATGTCCAAAAGCACAATATCCCAGAAAGTCACTCAAACATACTCTTCTCTTATTAATACTTCAAAACAAGATTAACCCTTTGGAGCGCTGGATCATGCCCCCAGCTCTGGGGGATTCAATTCTTCCCCCACCGTCAACTCTGATTTGAAGGGTCTGGGAATCACATGGAGCCGGGGAACTTGCTGGATTCACTTATGGGTACTGTAAGTTCAAGTCCAGAAGCGAGCCCTCTGCACTACCTCCGCCAGCTGCTGTCAAATCAAACCTCACTCTGCCTGGTCACCTGAGCAGTTTGATTATCGTGTCCACCAAGGACACAAAATCAGCCACAGCCAGAAGTGTCCAGGCCTCAGCTTGACAAAACTCAGGGTACAAAAACCTCGGCAGTCACTGTCTCAGCCTCCCACATGCAAGACGGTGTCTCAAAACAGCATTTTTCTCTGAATGAGTGATTGACTTTTAATAAGCAGGTATGCACAGATCCCCAGCCCCCACGGCCAACACCAGGACCCCCCACCCCACCCTAGTATAAATCCAGAGAGGAACTTGGAGCCTCTGTGTCAGCAGGGGGAACAATAGGCTGAAGTCAGGGTCCTTGAGGATGTGGAACAAAGAGCTGGCTTGCCAGGGACGGAGACCTTTAACTTCCAGACCTTTAAACCACACGTCCCAGCCCACGCGAACCAGCCCATGCACCCCAGCCCACGCGCCCCAGCCCACGTGAACCAGCGCATATGCCCCAGCCCACACAAACCACCCCAGGCGCCCCAGCCCACACGAACCAGCCCACGCGCCCCACAGGAGGGAGGAGGATAGCCTGTGGGTCATGCGGCCTTGTGAGGGTTCCAGCTTTGCTGGGGCAGAAAACCCCCACTTCACAAAGGATTAACAGGACAGGAGTCACCAAAGTTGCACAGCTGCCGGGTCCCTTTCAGCAAGTCTAGCATTTATCATGAAACTTTCCCTCACCTGTATGGGAGGGCTTGGGGAGGTTCCAGAAGGGGTGGGCAGAGGATAGTGAACCCACTGCCAGCCTGCTCCATCTCCCCCACCCCCAGCACCCTGTGATGCTTGGGGAGCCTGGGCCTCTTATCCGGGCCCACCAGCCAGGCACTAGGACACATCCCCACTGGTCACACCTGCCTGCAACAGGCCTTTGTCTCTGGCTCTGAACTGGCTGTGGGACATGGGGACGAGGGAGGGGTGGGGGTACCACAGGACTTTGGGGAAAAACAGAGGAACTGCAAGGGGCCTCCACACTTGACACCATGTGGTTCTTATCTAGACAAAGAAATAGAGATGAAAGAACTCAAAGAGCATCTACCACCCACCCATTCACTCTGTGGGTGAGCAAGCTGAGGCCCGGAGAGGGAAAGGGACTTGTCCAAGGTCACACAGCAAGCCGGAGGCAGAGCTTGGGCTGCAGCCTGACTCTGAGTCTTCTGCCAGGCCACTGCTGGGCCACGTACCCGGCACAAGCAGCATCACTTTTCTAATACTTGGTGTCCTCATCAACAAAATAGATTGAGTAGTCAGATCACCAAAATACCAGGAAAGTCTAAGATGGGTGTTTCTGCCAAAGTACAAGTGTCCTCCTGGAGTAGGAAGCCCTTTTCCCCTTGGCCTGTGGGGAAGGGGCGTTTAGGGAAAGGAGTAGAAGAGAACAGGCGGGAGGAGACCACTGAGAGCTGTTTAAAAGTGGGGCCCAGGAAGCCGGGTGGGGTAAGGAGAGTCCTCTCTCGGGGGAGGGGCCTCTGGAGCTGCCAGGCAGAAGGCGTGCCAGCTGGGGTGGGGGTGCTGTGAAAGAGGGACCTAGGGTAGGGGTGCGGGTAGGGGGCTCAAGGCCTAGAGGGCTCGGCTGGAGCTCCGGATTTTAAAAGCAGGATGTGTGGCTGGAGCCTCTCTTCTCTCAAATAAACAATCCACAACCTTATTCAAAACAGAGGGGCAGCCAGGGAAGAGTTGGATCACCTTATTTCCATACCCCCTGGGGGTGCCACCAGCCACCTTGGAGGGTCCTGCTAAGAGGTTTTGGGGAGGGCAGGGTCCTGGGCTGGAAAGCAGCCACCCTTTGGCCAGAGGTCACCTGGTGGGGGGCAGGCTTGCTGGACCTGTAGGGCCAAATTCTTGGCAACTGACCCTCCCCCCAGCCCCCATCTTGACCACAGGCACCCAGATTCTTGGCAAGAACCAGAAAGGAGCCCCCAAGAACAAAGTCTGGTCCCTTAAGAACACTGAGGCTCAGTCAGGCAATTGCCCGGGTCTCATAGGAGCTGGGGACAGGAAATCAGCCCAGACTCCCCACCCAGTGCTTCCTAGCACCCACTAGAGTGACTGGTGATGAGGGCTGTGGGCAGCACACTGGCTTATCCCACTTTCCTGCGGGGATCTAGACCACTCCACCAACCTTCTTGGATTCACTGGTCCCACAGAGCCTTTGTTCACTTGACCAGTATTTATGACAACAAGGTTCTAGGCTTAGGGGGTGTAGCCAGCCATGAACAAGACTCAAAGCTTACTTTAAGGAGTTCACCATCAGCTTCTGTGGGTAACACACTGTTTTCTGTTGTTCAACATTCACTGCACGTCTAGTCCACATGGCCCTGAGCAGGTGCCAGGGATGGAGGTGGATGGAGTGGATGTGGTGGCCATGGCCCCACCCTCAGCCTGGACTTGGGATCCGGTGGCCTTTCAGGTGTCTGCCAGGTGTCGCGACACATGATGTCTTCCCCCTTGAGGCACACGGAAGCCGCCTGAGGACACAGACCTGGTCTTTACTCTTTAATACCTTCCCAAATGGCCTGGCCCGAGGCAGGCCACACAGCATTCACTCAAAAACTGGGAGTGGACTATTTACCAAATGCCTCCCTTCCTCTGGCAGGAAGTCGCTCCCAGAGTCGTGGTTTTTGTTTTTTTCGACTCTTTCTGGGCTCGTGGTTTGGAAATAGCAAAGGGTTGTGAGTTACAGGATCCGGGCCCTCTCCTCCAGGGTTGCTGAGAGAGAAAACAGATACAGCCTTTCCGGAGGGCACTCTGACCTTAAATGTGTGTGGCCTTTGACCTGGCAATCCCACTTCTAGGAATATATCCTAAGGAAATCACCAATGATGTGCACAATGACATAAGATGCTCGCCAAGCGGCAATGTTTTATGATAGTTTCTTTTTTAAAAAAGTCACTGCAACAACCTAAATATCCAGCCTTGGGGGATTGGTGATGTAAATATGGCATGGAATACTAAGCAGCCATCAAAAATCACAGACTGTGTGTTGAATTGAGGACAATGTTTTCAGAATTGCTAAGAGAAAAGAGCTATAAAACAGCTATATGAACTTTTTCATTTGGCTACATAGAGACCATTTCTACTTCCCATATTTTGCTAAGAAAGAGGATGATACAAAAAATAACATCCAAATAATTTTAAGAATAATAATATAATTATTTTCTTTTAGGGCAGTAGCATTAAGGGTAATCTGTTTTTCCTTTGTGCTTTTCTTGTTTTCTAGATGATCTGCATGAATCATGTATTGCTTAAAAAAAAAAAAAAAGAAAGAAAGAAAAAGAAAGAGGAAATGCTATTGAGGTAGGGCTTGGGCTCAGCTCCTTCACTAACTGGCTGAACAAGCCATTTAATATCCTTGAGAGCCTCTTTTCTATATAATGAGGGCATCAGTGACGTTGATAGCTAGGAGGATTATACCTGCACATGTATGGGCATATGTGATCTCATTTTACACTCACAAAAGCTTTTTCAGGTATGTACCCATTTTACAGATGCAGAAACCAACTCCATGCCAGCCCAGAGACCCCTGCTCACCATTCAAGCCCAGCTACTCCAAAAGAATGCAGTCCAAGTCAGCCTTGTGAGATTGGCTTATTGGGGGTGCCCTGGGAGATAACTACCCAGCCCAGAGCCACTCTTTCTTAGAAAGAAAACTCAGCTGCCACTCTCACTGCAAACTGCAGGGAGCTCTCAGGATCCCATGAGGAAAAAGGAACTGGAGGGGTCTCTGGCTGGTGGGAGCATCCATCCATTCACTACGCCTTCCCTGGGCAGCTGTCACATCAAGGACAGGGTGACACATGGTGGGGCAGGGCTATAAAGGACCTGTTATTTGACAGAGGGGGAAACTGAGGCTCACAGAGGGAACGGTCACAGGGTCAGGGCATGGACCACCACCACATGCTAACTGTGGAAGGGCAGCTGTTCTGGAATGTAGACTCCAGGTGGGGGACTCCAGGGAAAAGATGTCAGGGTTGAAGATTCAGAGAAGAACCCAGTAAGAGCACCCAAGCCCAGAAACAAAGCCAGGCCTCAGGCCAGGGAACGCAGAGGGCAGTCCAAGCAAAGGCAATGTCCACCAACCCCCCTGGCTTCCTTAAGGACAGCTGGGGGCCTGGGAATGAATGCTAACTGTGGACAGGGTCAGAAATGCTGGCGGTGACCCTGAGAGCACGAGCTTCATTATGAGGGAGTGCGTAGCCAATCAGCTACTCCTTCCCCACAAAAGGGGTCACCTGTGGCTGAATCCCATTTTCAGAGCGACCAATTATTGTCCAGAGGGGCTGGCTAGACCCCATGGGGCCTCAAGACCACAAACACGGAGGTTGCAGAGGATCTTGCACAGGGTCTCACTGCCGGGAAGACACAGGGTGAGTGTCCTGGCCAAGACCACCAGACATACCCTCAGCCAGGGCAGGCGCACTGGGAAAAAGTCCATCCCTTTCATTGACAAGGTGGAACAAAAGTCATTTGTCCCCCCACCCTAAGACTGTGACCCTCACAAAGGCCTGTTAGGGGTGAAGCTTCCAGGTACCCCAAGTCGCTCTGAGGGAAACCAGACATTTGTGGGATTATGAGGACCAGGGCCTCAGCCCCTAGTGGCCAGAGGAAGGGCACACGCTCAGGGCAGTGAGGGGATGCTGACTCCTGTGAGGGGGGCTGAGAAAGGGGAGAGGGGCTTCTCCAGGGTACGGGGCCACCACTGTACCTGTGTCGTGGCTGTGAGATGCTAAAAGTGCCACAAGAATTCCATATGCTGAAGCTGAAAGGGTCATTAGCTCTGAGTAAGTGACTGCCCCCCTGCTCACAGTGTGTGGGGCACTGGGGACAGGGAAAGGCAGCAAGACCTCCGCTGTCCTGGAAAGTTGTAGAAAAACAGGGCAATCTCTCCCCCAGTCTGGCTTCCTCCTCTCAGAAACTTCTCATCTTAAATCATAAAGGGCCTGAAAACCAGATTCTGTCAGCAGGAAACCCCAACCAGGAGAGTAGCCTTGCAGCCTCGGTATGTAAGGGTCCAATTCAATGCCTCAGGACATGCACTTGTAGAGCTGCCCAGAGGGACTGGCGGCAATTGGAATCTCTTGGGGCATTTGAATGAGGGAGTGGTGACAGCTGCAGAATGTTGCAAATATACTAAAAACCACTGAACTGTGTACTTCAAAATGGAGTTCTGCAAATTTACTCTCCATTTTCTAAATTGCCCCAAAAATGTACACTCAGAGGCCCTACCCTAGAGATTCTCTGATTAGTGAGCCTGAGCCTGGGAACCTGCATTTAACACATGCTGCAAAGGATGATGGTTCCCAGTCAGGGTTTAAAACTCTCAACCCCAGGACCCCTAGTTTCGATATAACATTGGGTCTACAAGTTATATGCCCTCCCACCCAACCTCCTCCTCATTTTACAGATGGGGAAACTGAGGCCAGGAGCAGGAAAAGGACCCAAAGTTCCTGCAGGAGCCTAACGAGACACAAACCTTCCCCACCTAAGAGCAGGGTCTGCTCCAGAGGTAAAGACCCTCGGCAATCCACCTCAAACGTGATGGGTTTGAGGGTGGGGTTTGAGGCAATCCACCTCAAATGGGGTACAGTGGTTCAATCTTCTGCAGATGAGGGAGGGTTGGGGAGGGCCACGGATGGCCTTTCTTGTCCGGCTACCCTGAACAGAGAGCTGCTTACAGGGCAAAGGCATCCACCATCTCCCCACCTGGGGCCGAAGAAACCAGAAGGCCAGAGGAGATGGAGATTTTTTTTTTATTATTGTTATTTTTTAAACACGAATTATTTCCAGCCGGAAGGCAGAGGGATGAGGGCCATTGGAGGCCTCCGGCCGCCGGCACCCAGCCAGCCTCGTAAATATCTGGCAGCTGGAGGGAGACTCAGCTCATTGCTATCGAAATGAGCTCGTTCCTGCTAATTTCCCCGGCTCACCAACTGATGTATCCAGTGTGTTCCCAAATCTCCAAAGACATTTCCTAAGCCACCCCCCAGGGATCTGAGAAAGTCATGAGGTGTAGGTGGGAACTTCAGGGTGGCCTCAGTTTCCCCAACCAAAGTGTGGGAGGAAAAAAATAGAGCACAAGATAATTCACTCAACTGTAGTTGAGTCAACTATAGTTCTGGTCAACCTTTACCCACTGGGCTGCTCATTCTGGTGGGTGGAAGGGGAGATGGCAGGATAAAATAGTCCCACTACTGACACTCAGAATAACCCCCATCCCTTATCAAGCACCCAACATGTCCCTGGCACAGTACTCAGCACCTGGCATATAATCTCTTTTGGTTTTCACAAGAACCAGGCAAATGGTCCATTACTATAACCCTTATTTTACAGAAGAAGCACCAAGACTCAGAGAGATTGAGGAATTTGCCCAAGGTCACACAGCTAGTGAATGGCAAAGTACTACTCTAAAGTCAGGCTCTGCAAAGAACTCAAGAAAAAGAGGTCAAACATGGCAGGACTGATCCCACCATGCCATCTGGGCAGCATGTACTGAGGATCAGCAGTGTCTCCTTCTCAGGAGTTCAGAGAGGATGGCAAATACCCACTGGCCACCCCAGGCTGGGTGATCAGAGAAGGCTTCCTGAAAGAGCCTTCAATTCATGCCCAGGACTGCAAGGCTCAAAAAGGGGAATGGATAATGCTGGATGTCCACAGGACTGGGCAGGATGTAGCACAGCCAGGAATGCACAGGGGAGGACTGCCAGGGTGAGAGTGCCATGGCCTGCCATGTGGGCAAACCCCACCTCCCAGCCGGGGCTCTTTCTCCCACCTGGGAGACCAGGTGTCCAACTCACAAGCTAAGAACTCAGCCCTAGTAGATCCATAGGCCAGAATAGAACGCAGCCATCAAAAACAATGTTTATGAAGAATGTTAATGACACAGGAAAATATTTATGTAATGTTGAGGAGAAAAGGCAGGACGCAAAACTGTATTTTTTAACAGAACAGCCAGGTGCAGTGGTGTGTTCCTGTGGTCCCAGCTACTCGGAAGGCTGAGGTGGGAGGAGCGCTGGAGCCTCATAGTTTGAGGCTACCCTGGGCAACAAAGGGAGGCCCATCTCTTTAAAAACTAATTAAATTTTGGCCGGGCGCGGTGGCTCACACCTATAATCCCAGCACTTTGGGAGGCCGAGGCGGGCGGATCACGAGGTCAGGAGATCGAGACCATCCTGGCTAACATGGTGAAACTCCGTCTCTACTAAAAATAAGAAAAATTAGCCGGGTATGGTGGCGGGCGCCTGTGGTCCCAGCTACTCGGGAGGCTGAGGCAGGAGAATGGCATGAACCCGGGAGGCGGAGCTTGCAGTGAGCCAAGATTGCGCCACTGCACTCCAGCCTGGGCAACACAGCAAGACTCCATCTCAAAAAAACAAAACAACAACAAAAAAAACTAGTTAAATTTTTTCTTTTAATTTAAACAGAATACAGCAAAATGTTAACAGTGGTTATCTCTGGACAGTCAGATTATGGGAGTTCCCTCCCTGCATCTCTTTGCACTTTTCTCGGCTTTCCAAGTTTTCCCTGAGAAGCCACATGCTTCTTTGCAAAACAAAAGCAAATAGGTATATTTAAAGCAAACTACAAAGATGCCACTGCCAGCCCCCCGCCCACACCTTCTGCACCCCTCACCAAGGGCTCTTAACAATGCACACCTGCAGTCCCTGAGTGGCTCTTGCTGGCCTGCCTGCCCACCCGTGCTCCATGTGGGAGAGGAGGGGCTCTGTGCTGGCAGTTAGAAGGCCTGGGCAAGGCTGGGCACAGCGGCTCACGTCTGTAATCCCAGCACTTTGGGAGGCTGAGGCAGGCAGATCACGAGGTCAGGAGTTCTAGACCAGCCTGGCCAACATGGTAAAACCCCATCTCTACTAAAAATACAAAAAGTAGCTGGGCGTGGTAGCAGGTGCCTGTAATCCCAGCTACTTGGGAGGCTGAGGCAGGAGAATCACTTGAACTCAGGAGGCGGAGGTTGCAGCGAGCCAAGATTACACTGTTGCACTCCAGCCTGGGTGACAGGGCAAGACTCTGTCTCAATTTAAAAAAAAAAAAAAGAAGGCGGCCTGGGTAAGGTTCCTGTCTTAGAGCCCTGGGAAGACGGACACATAATGCTAAACATTCACAGGTCACCTCTAGTGTCCAGAAGGCTGCAGGATAGCACAGTCCACACCCAGGTCCTATTTGCAACCAGATGAGGGCCTTAGCTACTCTCAGGTGATACAGGACCCAGAGAAGGACGCCTGTGAATGCACTGCAGTGACTCAAAGATGCCACCTGAACAGTCTCGGCCTCCACCATCCATGACCTTGCTCCAGATAGGTGCCCTCAAACTGCCAAAGTGTCCCTCCTCACTCCTCCATTTCAGTCCACCCATCGGAACCCGTTCTCTGGCCCCAGATGCAGCCACTCCCACACCCACCCTGCTGCTTGGAGGGGAATTCATGGAGGACACACTCCCTGGACAAAGCAGGGTTTTTCGTAGACATTTGGAAGCCTGGGTGCAACATGGAAAAGTGTTTAATGTGACGTAAGGTGAGGAGGGCAGAGAGGAAAATGTTATCTTCTCTGCCACTGGGCTGTGATCAAGTGGAAATATGTGCATGAGACAAGAAACTGAGGGACAGAAAGGAAACTGGGCATGGTGGTTGTGGAACAGGCAATATTTTTCTATTTTCCAAACTTCCTGGAGGATCGTGACACTCCTCTCATAACCCCCTGCAACGTCCATGGTGACACGAACAGATCCATGTATGAGAGCGGCACGTGTGCACAGCCCCAGTGTCCTGTTCGGAGCTGAGCCTGGAGCGTGCGCCTGCTGCACACCTCCAGCTCTGCCTCACCATCCTCCCTCGAGCAGCCTTCCCTGGCTCCATGGGCCTGTCTGTCCTGGGATTGCCTGCCCCACAAGCGTGGGAGCTTCCCACAGGCAGGGGGCTGTTTTCTTCATCTGTGTCCCCAGCTATTGATATAAGAATAGCCTCTTGGTGTACATTTTCCACAGGATAAAATAGGAGGCTTTTCTCCTTTTGCAAGATTAAGAGTTCTGTGGATAGATGGTGGTGATGGTAGCAGAGCAATGTAAATGTACTTGACGCCACTGAACTGAACACGCAAAAATAGTCCAGACGGTCAATTGTATCACAATTTTTTAAAAGCCTTTTTATTATTACCATAGAGCAGGTACCCTGCAGTTCCCTTTCCTAAGCAGGGTCCTCACCCCCTCTCCTCCTCCCAGCCCTATATCAGAAGGGAGGAGGCGGCACTCCTTACTTCCATGTTTATCCAGAGTTAAGTTCTGGGAACTGGAGGCTCAGCTCCGCGTGGCTGGGGCTTGGGTCCCAGGCTCTGGGTTTGCCACATAGGCCTTTTTCCACCTCCTTAGGCCTGAAGCTGGAACTGCATGACTTCCTGGCTCACTTGCCTTTTTTTTATTTTTTTTTCCCCTTTTTCTCTAAAGTTGTTATAAACCTGTTTACCTTTGGGCTGCAAAGGGCCCAGGCTCCAGGCAAACAGAACTTAGGTGCCAAGCAGGAAGAGGAGTGGTGGGAAAGGGGGATCCCTCCAGGGCCAGTGGGGTGAGGAGGAAAGACGGGACCCCACTCGCCCAACAAAACCATTCCTCCTTCCTCCAATTCAACACTCACGTGCCAAGTGCCTACACCATGCCAGGCACTGCTGTCGGACGTGGAGAAGTACTGAGCTAGCAGCAAAGTGGGTGAGCCGACCTGCGCTCACTTCTGCTAGTAGAGTGCTACTCCTGAAGCCACGAGTCAATGAAGGATGGGGTGGCCAGCTCTGCTGTGGGGTCAGGGCAGGCTCCAGAGAGAGATGATGTGTGTGGGACCTTCAGAAGCAACAGGAGGAGCCAGCCAGATGGGCAAAACCAGCCTGGCAGGGCATTACAAGTAGAGGGACTGGCAAAGGCTGGGAAAGAGCCTAGCATGCAGGCAGTTTGGGGCAGAGTTCATGTGCCAGGCTGAACCTGGTCCTGCTGGAGGCAGGGACCCAGGGAGGATGCTGAAAGGAGAAGTGATGCCAGCTCCTCCAGAGGCCTGTGCTCCCTGCCTTCCCCCTTGGTTTATTCCTTCTCAAATTCATGAACAATGAGAGCTGGCGGCCCAGGCCAATGATTCTTGGCCCTGAGTGCATGTTAGATTCACCTGCAGACCTTAAAAAAGGCACTGAGGGCACCACGTGCAGTGGCTCATGCCTGTGATCCCAGCACTTTGGGAGGCTGAGGCGGGCGGATCATGAGGTCAAGAGATTGAGACCAGCCTGGCCAACATGGTGAAACCCCATCTCTACTAAAAATACAAAAATTAGCTGGGCGTGGTGGCGCGCACCTGTAGTCCCAGCTGCTCGGAAGGCTGAGGCAGGAGAATCACTTGAACCCAGAGTGGGACAGAGGTTGCAGTGAGCCGAGATCACGCCACTACACTCCAGCCTGGCGCCAGAGCAAGATTCCATCTCAAAAAGAAAAAAAAAAAAGGAACTGAGGGGGAAGGGGAGAGTGTCTAAGAGGGACTCTGATGTAATTGGTTTGGGGTGGAGCCCAGGCCTCAATATTTTTTCAAAGCAGTCTGGATGATCCTAATGGGCTCTGCTGTCAGGCAGCACCCTCATGAGGCCCTGGTGAGAGAATGCCTCCAAAAACCTTTTGTTAGTGCTATACCCTTCAGGGGTGAAAAACATAAGCTTCAGGGTCAGCTCCACCTCACTATGAATCTCAGCTCCACCACTTACAAGATGTGTAACCTAGGTAGTGTTATCAGATAAAAATATAGGATGCCCAGTTAAAATCTGAGTTTTCGATAAACAGCAAGTAACTTTTTAGTATGCGTATGTCCCCAGTATTGGATGGGACACATGACGCTATAACTCATGCAAAACTTTTTTCATTGTATTCTGAAATTCAAATATAAGTGGGCATAGGTTTTTTTTTTTTTTTGCTAAATCTGGCAACCCTACACCTAGAGCTGGCCCTTTAACTTTCCTGAGTCTCAATTTCCCCACTGGTATCGGTGAAATCCCCGAGACGGAAGAAGGCAAGCAAGATGCCTGGCATACAGCCAGGGCTCAGTGGGTGGCTTTGCTTCCTTCCTCCTCAGAACTTTGTTCCAGTAGAGGTTTTTTATTTTTTAGGAAAAATGTCAAGCATACACCAAAAGTGAAAGAACAGTAACAATAAACCCCCATACACCTATGCCACGGATGCTGTGACACGCCCTGTCCAGGTCCTCTTTACTTCTAGCTACTGGGAGTTTTGGGGTAATGGCTCACAGATGTCCCTTTATCGGGAGAATTGTCCTGGGTCAGGCAATAATGCCCTGCTCCAATGAGGGGTGTGTGTATGTGTGTGTGCACGCGCACATGCCTGTCTGCCTACAGCCAATGACCAACGGACATGGGAACAAAGGGCTGGGCCCCATACCTCAAGGTGTGACCATTCGGAGGAGCAGTTCCCTCTCCACGTCCCCAGGGATCAGGCTGTGCTAGACTCCAGCAGAGACCACATTCCTGCTGCCCCAACATGCTCCCCTCACTCCTTTCTTCTGAGAACATGCCCCCCAATAAACTATGTGCATCTGAATCCCATCTCAGGCTGTGCTTCTAAGAACCCAACCTAAACTACCTCTCACCCAGATTCAAAAGTTATCAAGATTTTTGCCACACTTGCTTCATCTAGCCCATTTTATTTGGTGTTTGGCTTGTTTGTTTTGGCTGAAGTACTTCATATCATTTCCCCCTACATCCTTCATGATGCATCTCTAAAAAAATATAGGCAGTTAAGTTCTGACTTCCTTCCCTGATTGCCCTCCCAAAGGAGAAGGCTCTTGTTGGGGAAAGAGTCATAACTCCCAACAGTGCCAAGGGACAGAGACCAGAGGCCAAATAGGCAGGCACCCGGCCATCCACTCTGGCTCCCACCCAGCCCTGGACTATGGTGTGGCTTTGGTGGCCAGCAGGCCATGGTCACCTCAGGTCCCACCTCTTTTGTGTGGACCAAGAGCTCTGGGATGGTGTCCTGGCATCCTCATAATGACGCTGCCAGGGCCTGAGTTTCTCTCTATCCTAAAAGCAGGGGATGGCATGAAAAGGCTGAGCTGGCTGTGGCTATTCTGCTGACCACAGCCCCTGCACACCCTTCTGCTAGAACCTGGGCAGTCCTACCCACTGGGAGACACAGCCACGAGGGTCCACACTCTACCATGCCATGGAGCCTACCATGGCAGGAGGCAGTATGGAAGGCACAACAGCTTTTATTTAAAAATATGGCAAAATACACATAACATAAAACTTACCAACTTAACTGTTTTAACGTGCATAGTTCAGTGGCATTAAGTACATACACAATGTTGTACAACCATCATCCTATCTAGTTCCAGAGCTTTTTCATCATCCTAAATGGAAGCCGTCTACCTAATAAACAGTCACTTCCCGTCACACCAGCTTTTGAGTTCAGGGAAAATTTGGGTTTGCATCGCAGTTCTTTCACTTGCTATCTGTGTGACTCTGGTAAGTGAAACCTCTCTAAGCCTCAGTTTCTTTATCTGTAAAATGAAATAACTTACAGGGTATCATAAAAGTCAAAGCTAAAGGGTAGTGCCATGTACGTAGAGCTGCTCCTGGCACTATTAAATAAAGGCCAGGCTAGGGCCTGTCTGATTAAAAAGGCTCTTCTCCTCCCTTAACCTCCACTCCCTGCTCTGTTCCCCCTTCAGTTTCCCGAGCTGTCTGCAGTGACCAAGGAAGACGAGGTTGCTTCCCTCTCCGAGAGGCAGGGCGAATGGAATGAGCACTAATGCATTCCAGTGTTTTCCCCTTGCCATGCCCAGAACCCAGTTCCAAACCAAAGAGTTACAAAGGCCTTTAAACTCCACACTCAGTACCTCGGGGTGAGGTCAGCCAAAACCCGCATTTCCAAGCACAGTGCTTCTCTACTCTGAAAACAGCCAAATGTGAACTGGCC
Source organism: Theropithecus gelada (assembly GCF_003255815.1). Lineage (NCBI taxonomy): Eukaryota > Metazoa > Chordata > Mammalia > Primates > Cercopithecidae > Theropithecus > Theropithecus gelada. The sequence continues at coordinate 42,267,494 of NC_037674.1, read as the reverse complement.
ACTCCTGGGGGTCAGAGCTCCCGGAAGAGCCTTGGGCCTCTTGGCTGCAAGCACTGATGGCCACCTCTCCAGCCTCTCCCTGCCTCCTGGCTGTGCAGTCGCCTCCCAGTCACCATGCTGGGTTGCCTTTCCCAGTCCAAATCAGGAGTGCAGGACCCCAGGTCGGGCACAGGAAACCTGTCCCCTCATCAGCCACTGTGCAACCGCAGGCAAGTGCCCTGCCCTCTCAGTTCTGTACAATGAGGAAAGCATTCCCCATGACAAGGACTCAGCTCTCCTCCAAATCTCCCATCCTGCAGTTTATGTGAACATCAGTGCCCAAGCGGAATGGGACCTCACTAGGTCTTTGAATCCACTTTTCTCCATTGCCTTCCATTTTACAGACAAGAAAAACTCACACCCAAAGGCTGAGGCAACTTGCCCAAAGTGTCACATTTGTTTCTGGGAATCCAGAAGAAATAAATTCTTCACTTTGCAACTCTTCCCCTGAAACAACGCACTCAACACCGAGCATCCAAGCCATGCAAGTCCTATGCATACATGGTCAGGATATAAAAATCAATTATACACTAGCAATAAATAACTGGAGAATGTTTAAAAGTAACATTTACAGTAACACCAAGAAACATGAACTACCTAAGTACAAGTTTAACAATAATGTGCAAGATCTGTATATTGAAAACTACAAATCATTGATGAGAAAAATCAAAAGACCTAAATATTTGGAGAGATATATTATATTCATTGACTGTAAGAAGCAATACTATCAAAGTGACAACGATGCCCACATTCATCAACAGATTCAATGCAATGCCAATCAAAACCCTAGCAGGCCTTTTTTGTAGAAATCAACAGCTAATTCTAAAATTTATATAAATATGCAAATGCCTAGAATAGCCAAAACAACTTTGAAAAAGACAAAAGACTCACATGACCTGATTTCAAAACTTACTATAATAAGCTACAGCAATCAAGACAGTGCAGTATTGGTAAAAGGACAGACACATAGACAATGGGACAAAGTTAAGAATCCAGAAAGAGAACCACACATACATGATCAACTATTTTAGACAAAGTTAATTCAAAAAGAAAAAAGTAGTCTTTTCAACAAATGATACAATAATAGAACACCCTCTATATGCAAAAAAAAGAAACTAGACTCATATTTACACCTCATACAAAAATTAACTCAACATGGATTATAAACCTAAATGTAAAACCTAAAACTATAAAACTTCCAGAAGAAAACATAAAAAAAAAAATATTTCTGACCCTGGGTTTGGCAGAGTTCTTCATATAACTGACATAAAAAGCATGAAAAGAAAAAACTGATAAATTGAATTTCAGCAAAATTAAAACCTTCAAAAGACTTCATTGAAAAAAAGACAAGCCACAGACTGAGAGGAAATACTTGCAAAACACATATATTTAAATGGCTGCTAACCAGAATATGTAAAGAACCCTCAAAATTCAATAATAAGAAAACAAACAACCTAATATTTAAAAATTGGCCAGGTGAGATGGCTCACACCTGCAATCCCAACACCATGGGAGGCCAAGACAGGAGGATCACCTGAGGCCAGGACTTTGAGACCAGCCTCGGCAACATAGCAAGACTCTGTCTCTAGAAAAATATATAAAATAAAATAAAACTTAGCCAGATACAGTGGGACACAGCTGTAGTCACAGCTACTTGGGAGGCTGAGACACGAGGATCACTTGAGCCCAGGAGTTCAGGGTTACAGTAAGCTATGGCTGCACCACTATACTCCAGCCTGGGTGACAGAGTAAGACCCTGTCTCTTTGTGGGGAGGAGGGGAAGTGCAAAGATTTGAACAGACACTTCACCAAAGAAGATATACAGATGGCAAGCCAGCACATGAAAAGATGTTCAATATCATTCATCATTAGGAATGTGATTTAAAACCACAAGGCCAGGCGTGGTGGCTCATGTCTATAACTCCAGCACTTGGGCTGAGGTGGGCATATCACTTGAAGCCAGGAGTTCTAGACCAGCCTGGCCAACATGGTAAAACCCCACCTCTACAAAAAATACAAAAAATTAGCTGGGTATGGTGGCGCATGCCTGTAGTCCTAGCTACTCAAGGGGCTGATACACAAGAATCACTTGAACCCAGGAGGCAGAGGTTACAGTGAGCCAAGGTCACACCACTGCACTCTAGCCTGGGTGATGGCACAAGACTGTCTCAAAAAAAAAAAAGAAAACAAACCACAATGAGATACCACCGCTTAATAACTCAAATAAAAACAAACTGATCATGTCAAGCACTGGTGAGGATATGGAGTAACTAGAATTCTCATATATGGCTGTTGGGATTGCAAAATGGTACAACCACTTTGGAAAACAGTGCCTGTTGTACAGTTAAATGTACTTTCAACCATATGCCCAGCAATCCTACTCCTAGGCGTTTACTCAAGTGAACTGAAAACCACATTCACACAAAAACCTGAACACAAATGTTTGTAGCCAAAAAACCTGGAAATAACCCAAATGTCCATCCAAGCAACAACACGGATAAATCTCAAAGCAGTATACTGAGTTTTAAAAAAGGTACAAAAGGCTACTTGCTGTATAATTACATTTGGAAGATGGTCTGGAAAATGCAAAACTATAGAGACAGAAATCAGATGGGTGAATGCCAGCAGCTCAGGGTTGGGGTTGGGCTGACTACAAAGACTCACCAAGTAACTTTTAAGGGTAATGGAAATGTTCTCTATCTTGACTGTGCAATAATGGTTACATAATTATAAAAAATCATACACTAATACACTTTCACAAAATTTTACTGTATGTTGATTATATCTTAATAAACCAAAACAAAAACAACAAACTCTATGCAGCCTCATGAGGGCTTCCTGTTTCTCCACCCAGTCTATGAGTTCACTGATAGAATGTGATGACCATTCTGGCCCAGAAAATAAAGTGACTCATCCAAGGAAACAAGCTCTGGAGGAAGGCAGGCCTGGGTTCAAACCCCAGCTCTGCCATTTACCAGCTTGGTGCCACTGGGCAAATTACCTCTCCCCTCTGAGCCTCAGGTTTTTCACCTGTCAAGTGGAGGTAAGTGACAATAGAATTCATCTTGTTGGTAGGACGAAATAAGCTTAAGGAACAAGAAACAGCACAGTGTCTGCCACCTGTTTTGTACTCATCTTTTAGCCACTGTTATTACTACTTCTACTGCTGCTGTCATTATTACTATGAGCCAGGACTGACTCTTGGGGAATGACTCCACACCATGTCCTCCTGCATGAGGTGGGCCATGCCAGGCACCAGGGCCACCAGTTTCCTGGTTACAACCCCAAGAAGCAAATGCAGACCAAGGTCCTGCCCAAAAGTCACTCACAATCTGACTGGGACAGCAGATAAACTCAATGCAAATTCAATGCACTACAAGGGAGCAGTACAGAGATGAAAGCTACTGAAGGTTCAGAAGAGAGAGGCCACTGTGGGCTGTGCAATCCCTGAAGGCTTCCTGGAAAAGGAAGCTTTTCATGAGCCTTACAGACAAATCAGATGTCACAAAATCAAAGGAAAGAAACTCTCAGAAAAAGAGGAGCCAGAAAATCCCTCTACCCCAACTTCTCCCCCATGGCCCAGCCCAGCCCTCCATCCATCCCTGGCAAAAGGCAGTGGGCAGTCCGCATCCTTGGCATTTCCTTCCAAGGAACAGCCCTGCACCAAGGGGAGGTGCGGGCATGAAAACAGAGAATCCGGACACCATGCGTCAGCGGGGCACCCACATGTGTCCCTGCATCTGGGCAGGAGGGTCTGATGGAGGGCTGGTCTGGGATCTCGGGCTTTAACTCCCTCCCCACCTTTTTTTTTCCATGGACCTGAATTTGAGTTTGTCTGGGGAGTGTTTTCTTAAGCCCAAGTGTTTTTCCTGCAGTCCAGGCCCACCCCCTCCCCGCCCCTTCTGCCGGCCCAGGCCCTCGTCTGGAGCAGAGAGCCCAGCGAAATGCTGACTGGCCGGGCCGCGGTGCTGCCTTTGATGCACACCACTCTCCAGACTTCAATGTCGCTGTGTGCACGGCCCCTTTAATAAGTTATTTCCGTGGAAAACCCTGGTAACTCGGTCGTGAATCAAGCCTATAAACACCTCAAACCCATCAAAGCACCCAAGAAAGGGAGGGGGCGGGCCAGGGAAGAAAATCCCTTACGGTAACTCACACAGTGCTCCCTCAGAAGGGCCTGGGAGTCCATGCTGTCAGAGGGGCCCGGCGCCCCCTCGCCTGGGGCCCAGTCAGCCAGCTGAAAACACCACACTGTCACCCTGAAATCCAAGGATCCAAAGCCCCAAAGGACACTGCCCGTCTGTGTGTCCCGGGGACAATCTTGACCCAACTCCCAGCAAGATTTACAGCCCAGAGAGGCAGACCCGGCCGGCTGCTCCCGGGGTACAGGAATGTAATGTTTTGGCTACCGGTGAAAGGCCCAGTTTATTGGAAACACACTTCTTTTCCAATGTTTAGTTTCCTTTCACTCTTTTCTCCTTTTTGTTTTTCCCAGAGTGCACTGCCCAGGGCCTTAGGAAAGGACATTATGGAGCTTAAAATCTGGCCTCAGGGGTGCCCGGGGATGCAGGGAGACGCATGGGGACAGGACTCAGTTTTGTCTGAGTAGCAGGATGGCCACCACCTCCGCGTGGGCAGAGGTCCTAGACACAGAGAGACAGAGAGGGGAGACCCTGCTCTAGGCCGAGGTCTGCTACTTGGGAACTGGGGACCAAGCACAGGCGCTGCCCCTCTCAAAGCACCATCTGTAAGGGGGCGAATGAACCAAATCCCCTCTAGAGGGGCTTCTGACTAAAACGCTGTGGTCTTGGAAAACAATCTGGCACCATATCTAATAAGGCTGACCACACATATAATGTAGAGCTCAGCAATTCCACCCCCAGGTATGTACCCAAGAGAAGTATGACCCTGTGTCCTCAAAAAGGCTGGTATAAGGTATTGATTGTAACATCATGGGTAGAAACCAAAAGCCAGGCACTATCAATAACTGGTAACCATCAGTAATAGAATGGATATGTTAGACTAGAATCACGGTCCATTCCCACAGAATATTATCCGGCCATGAGAATGAGCAATTGGCAATACACGGCAACAGTATGGATGAGGCTGGGCACAGTGGCTCACACCTGTAATCCCAGCACTTTGGGAGGCCGAGGCGGGTGGCTCACGAGGTCAGGAGTTCAAGACCAGCCTGACCAACATGGGGAAACCCCGTCTCTACTAAAACTACAAAAATTAGCTGGGCGTGGTGGCACACTCCTGTAATCTCAGCTACTCAGGAGGCTGAGGCAGGAGAATCACTTGAACCTGAGAGGTGGAGGTTGCAGTGAGCCGAGATCACGTCACTGCATTCCAGCCTGGGTGACAGAACAAGACTCTGCCAAAAAAAAAAAAAAAAAAAAAAAAAAAGGATGAATCCCACGAATATTCTGTTGAGTTAAAGAAGCTATATTCCAAAAAGGCAACAGGGTATGCCTCTGTGTGCATCGGGTTCAAAAACCAGAAAACTAGACAATGGGGTTAGAAGTCAGGATAGAGCTGAGGTACCCTTGGGGAGTGGGGAGTGGGGAATGGCTGAAAGGGGACATGAGAGGGGGCTTTTGAGGTCATGGTCTGTTGCTTCATCTGGGCTACAGTGACACAAGAATGCTCACTTTGGCCAGGCATGGTGTGACTCATGCCTGTAATCCCAGCACTTTGGGAGGCTGAAGCGGGAGGATCACCTGAGTTTGGGAGTTTGAGACCAGCCTGACCAACATGGAGAAACCCCATCTCTCCTAAAAATACAAAATTAGCTGGGCATGGTGGTGCATGCCTGTAATCCCATCTACTTGGGGAGGCTGAGGCAGGAGAATTGCTTGAACCCGGGAGGCAGAGGTTACAGTGTGCGGAGATTGCGCCATTGCACTCCAGCCTGGGCAACAAGAGCAACACTCCATCTCAAAAAAAAAGAATGCTCACTTTGTGAAAATTGTTCATATGTGACATCTGCACTTTTCTGCATGTATTATGCATTGGTAAAAAGTTTACATTAAACAAACAAAAAAACTCTACATTTTGAGGCCATACAAACCTATTCGCTAAGCCCACAGTCATCCATGTATCAATTAACAGGATTTCTGGGACACCCATCCCTGACCTATCACAGACAGAAGTCCAGCCCGCCCTGAAGTGGCATTCAAGGCCCTCTCCCTGTGGGCCTCATTCCTTACTGCCCTGCCAGAATCACTCCCCATTCCCAGAACAAGTGTCCTCACATCTTCCTGCCTTTGCCCAACAGTTTCCTAGGCTGGGATGCCCTTTCCCTGCTTAAGCCTGGTGAAACCCTCCACCTTCAAACCCAGCTGTGACCCCAGCCTCCCTGGCAGCCACCTGGCACACTACTCATTGGAGAAACAGCATTTATGGCCGGGCACAGTGACTCACACCTGTAATCTCAGCATTTTGGGAGGCCAAGTCAGGCAGATCACTTGAGGCCAGGAGTTCGAGACCAGACTGGCCAACATGGTGAAACCCTGTCTCTACTAAAAATACAAAAATTAGCTGGGCGTGGTGGCGCATGCCTGTAGTCCCAGCTACTCGGGAGGCTGCGAGAGGAGAATCGCTTGAACCTGGCAGGCAGAGGTTGCAGTGAGCCGAGATCACACCACTGCACTCCAGCCTGGGTGACAGGGTGAATGAAACTCTGCCTCAAAAAAGAAGGAAAGAAAGAAAGAAAGAAAGAAAGAAAGAAAAGAAAGAAAGAAAAGAAAGAAAGAAAAGAAAGAAAGAAAGAAAGAAAGAAAGAAAGAAAGAAAGAAAGAAAGAAAGAAAGAAAGAGAAAGAAAGAAAGAAAGAAAGAAAGAAAGAAAGAAAGAAAAGAAAAAAAAGAAAGAAAAGAAAGAAAAGAAAGAGAAAAAAGAAACAGCATTCGCCTTGCCTCCCTAGGAAGCGCTTTTCCCCCAGTCTTTTCTATTAGATTCTAAGTTTGCTGAGAATGCCCAGTCTCTTGGGTATTTTCTCCTTCTCACAATCCCATCCCTCAAGCTAACACTTGATTACCAATTCATTAAATTACCATTCGCTGAAAAGTACACGTGTGCCAGGCACACCGTGCTACATAGGGTCATGGTGATCTCCATGACCTCCTACAAGCTGTTGCTGAGCCCACCTCTCAGGAGAGGAAATGCAGGCCGCAAAGGGAAGCAAAGTGTTGTTGACAGCAGGTCTGCCTGGCCCCAAAGCCTGGGCTTTCAGCCTGTGCCGGCCATCCCTACCCCTCACTCCACACCCCACTGCAAGGTCTGCAAGCGGGCCTTGGGAGCGCTGTATGGCTCTTTAGTTTTTAGTAAAATTGTTCAGACCCAAGGGAGGCATCAGGGCAAGGGCGTATCAGGGCTCAGGTGGGGCTAGCTCCGGCTTTCCTGAACAATCACAGAGAATCTACCTGCATAGGATGACAACATCCGTTTGGAGGAGTTGGTCAGCAAATGTTACTTTAACCACTGCCAGACTCAGTTTGCTCATCTAAAAACTGGAAGTTACAACACCTGCCTCACCGGGTTGTGGCGAGAATCGAATATGTAAGCCCCCAATGACCCCTCTCAGAGGGATGGTCAGATGTAACCCCCTTGCACAGCTAACCCCCAGAACATAAATCACAGCTACAGAGACTAGAGCCAGCACAGCTCACAAAAGAACAGGCTGTTTATCCCATGTATGTTCATGCCCAGAAGTAATCAGGTACCAGCCAGGGGCTCTGATACAGAAAGGACTCCTGCCTTGAGGGGGAGACGGTCTGGGAGCTCTGCGATCCTTCCAGGTCCATCTAGATTTGGGTTCTTAACCCAGGCTGCGCATTAGAGTCACCTGGGGAATTTAAAAAAAAAAAAAAATTCCAATGCCCAGTCCAGCCCCAACCATTTCTGGAACAGGGTCTGAGCTTTTCAAAAACTCTTCAGAGGATTAATGGGCAAAGAGGGTGGAGAACCAATGATTTGGACCAAAGGATCCATTTACACATGAACAAGCCCAAGTGGAAGCAGTTTGAGGCCACCAAGAAACAGGGAACAGAGTCAGGACTAGGAGCTGGGCCTCCTGGCCCCCAGGTAGGGGTGGTGCTACCTTTAGACTCAGAGGAAACCCCTGGGCTCTCTCTGGCCTCCGCCCTGTGAGGGAGAATGCAGCTAGGACAGCTGGGCAGCCACGTAGCAGGAGACAGGGTCTGCCCACTGAAGAGCCTGGGCCCTCTCTCCACCGTCCTCGGCTCCCCTCTCAGTCAAACAGCACAGGAGGCCCCAGAGATTTCATCACCTAGCCCCCCAACCCCAGTCAGAGTCTCCTTGGGCCTGAGACAGACAATCCCAGCTGAAAGAGTCTGGTGGTGTGGAGACGCCTTGGCCTCTCTGTGCAATCTGTCCTGCTTTATTTTGAATCCTTGGAGGGGGGAAGGAGCAGTGGACCCCTCCATGAATCACAAACATAACCCCAACGTCTACAACACACCAGGCTCTGCTCTCAGAGCCAAGCCCCCCAAGCCTCATTCCCAACATCTGCCCTTGGGGAGCAGCCTGGAGTCCTCACTTTGGAAACAGCGTCTCCTCCTCCCCAGTGATCCTGGGGTGGGGGGCGGCGGTGCAGGGAAGAAGCCTAGGAGTGACCTTGCACATCCCTCAGGCCCAGCAGCCTCCTCAGGGGCCGAACCTGAGGTCCAGAGTGGACGTGTGGTTTACAGACCACACAGCCACTGGGTGGCAGGGCCAGGGACATTTCCCTTGAATGTCATACATAAGGCAGTGGGCAGGACTGGGGAAGGTAAGTGAAGGGGTGGTAGGTGGGGGAGAACCAGTCCTGGGACACCCGGAGGACACAGGCCCTGAGGGGCTGGCATGGCCACCTGTCTGCAGCAGTGCCTGCTGGGTGCCCCATTTCACCTCATTTCTCCAAGGAGGCTGGAGTCAGACAGCTGTACCCAGCCTAGCCCCCCCTCTCCCAATGCTCCCCGCTGACCACATCTGCCCAGCAAAGCCCCTCACATTAGCTGCCTCCCATGGCTGCTGAGGAGCCAAATGGTGCCCTGCCCCTCCCAATTTCAGCCCATGTGACGGAGCTGGCCTCCCCTCCTTCTTCCCCACCTGGCATGGAAGGCCTCCCAGCCCAGCTTCTCCCTGCTCTGTCCAGCAGTGGCACTATCCTGGACAACTCAAAGAGATCAAAATGACTTCCAGACCCCGATCTGTGAGCTCCCACCTCTCCTTTTAAAGATCAATTAAAGTCTTGGCAATGATTCACCTTGCAGTCTGGGATGGTAGCTTTGATGTCCGCTCCAGACATGAGACCTCTGTTTTTCCAAATCTAGAAACTGCTACCAAATGGTGAGGGTAGGGTCCCTCCCTGGGGCCAGAGCAGCCCCGGCTTTGCAAAGATGCCAGCCCCAAGGTCTTACCCTCGCTGGCAGGGGGTGCCAGGCCCTGACTGGGGGGCATGGGGAAACAGGCCATGAATATCAGGAATTCCTTCCACAAAGGACAACTGGGAAAGCAATGCATCTCTGCTTCCCTTGGCAGCCAAGGGCCATGGAGGAAAAATGTTTAATATAAAAACATCTGACAAAGTGCCTTCAGGATATATTTTCTGCATCAAAGAAGTAGCTCTTGGCAACAGCCACTCTACCCTGACAAGGAAACTTTCGAGCGCAGTTCCCGATTGTTACAGACGCCCGATTGTTACAGACACCCGGGGAAAGCATGCCAGTGGGGATAGGAGGAGGGGGACCGTGGAGCCCGGCAGGCAGATGGTTGTGATTAGGCTGGACGCAACCAAGTACATTTTCTGGAATTTCAGGTCTCCTCAGACAACCTGCTGGTTCCCCTGATGATGCAGGCTGCCAATGTATAGTGAGGGGTAGGGGCCATCTGCAGCCAGCCCTGGACAGGCACCCGATACCCTGCCTCGCCAGCAGCCTCCCCTCACAAGCCCACCCACCTGCCATCTCACTGGTCATTCATTTATCTACTCAGCAACCACCCAATGAGCAGAGCTGCTGGGGGGCTCAGTGATCATTGTTCATGCTGAGTCTCAGGTACCCAGGGACACAGAAGCTCAAGAACCATGTTTGTGTCCTGAATCTTCCAGGGCCAGCAAGGGCACCTCATCAGACACAGAGGAACCCAACAAGTGCCAGACTGCCTGGGTTCCAATCCCAGCTCTATTGCTTTCTTGCTGGGTGACCTTGGGCAAGTCACTTAACCTCTCTGAGCCTGTTACGTCTTCCTTTAATTTGGCTAATAAAAGTGGCTACTTCAGAGAGTTGTTGAGAGTAGTCCATGAATAAATATATCTATGGCACTTAGAGAATACCTGGCACAGAGCTCTGTGTTAGCTGTGATTATTAAATATGTGTGATGATCTTTCTGTCTTTAAGAGCTCTCTCTGGATCTCTTTATCCCAGGCAAAAATTCATTCATTCATTCATTCATTCATTCATTCCACAATGACTCCCTGGCTCTGAGCTAGGCCCAGTATTAGAAGTCAGATGAGGTCCTTCAGGACCAAGTATATCTCAGGGTTCCCTGGTATCCATGACCATGATCCCTCTGTTTCAGCTCATTCCTCTAGTGTTCAGGACAACCTCTCTGGATTCATCTTTCCCCATTCCTCCATCTCTCACTTATTTACTTTCTAGCCACAAACTCTTAGAGCATATGGTATTAACTGCATGCCTCCTTGCTTTTGCACAAGCTGATCCTCCTACTTGAAAGGTTATCTACAGCCTGTTGTCCTCTTGGTGAACTCTTAGTCATCCTACAAAACCCAACTCAGAATCACCTTCTCTGTGAAGGTGAATGCCCCCTGAACACTCCCATCCCCACCCCAACAGAGTCCACTGCTTTGAGCACATCTCTAGGGCAGCACTCAGCATGATCGGTCACCACTGTCTGTTTGCTGTCTGCCTCTCCTCTAGACCAACAGCTCCTAGAGGGGAAGGTCCAGCCTTTCTCCATTTTGTGTCATCTGCCACTGGCATGTAGTAGATTCTTTTTTTCCCCTTTTTTATAATAAATTCTTGTTTTTAATTTTTATTTTTCTTATTTTTTTAGAGACAAGGTCTTGTTCTGTTGCTCAGGTTGGATCACAGTGCAGTGGTGCAATCACGGCTCACTACAGCCTCCAACTCCTGAGCTCAAGTGATCCTCTTACCTCAGTGGCTGGGACTACAGGTGTGTGCCACCATGGCCAGCTAATTTTTAATTTTTTTTAAGAGGTAGGGGTCTTGCTATGTTGTCTCCAGCTGGTCTCAAACTCCCAGGCTCAAGCAATCCTCCTGCCTCAGCCTGGGATTACAGGCACAAGCCACCACACCTAGTTGCAGTAAGTTCTGAATAATAAATGTTCAATACATTGACTTGTCATTCAAAAGCCCACACTCAGGAAACACAATAACCCTGAAGTCCTTTGTCTGAGGCCATGGGGCGTCTAAAAGCTCTGTTACCTCTGCTGAGTCAGTTGCCCTCTCTGGACTTTGCAAGTACACCCCCACTGCAGCCCCCAAGCTTTAGTGCTTTGGGATGGAGGGGTGGAGGTCCAAGACACTGATCCCTCCCTCCTCATGACTTTGTTCCATACCACAGTTTTGCCTTTGGACAATGACAGGAGAAGCTAAGATGCCCCAGGACAGAAGCCCTAGCCCTTTGACTACTCCCCACCCCAAGGCCTGGGAGCTGGTATTTACAGCCCGGAACACATCAGCACCAGGAAGCCCTTGAGATCAGTGACCCAGTGGACCCAATATACAGCTGAGCAAACTGAGACTAGAGAGGCAAGGAATTTGCCTGAGGTCACGTGGCAGGAAAAGGGCACAGCTGAGCCTAGAAACCACTCTGGCACACTGCCCACCGTCCCGCATTGCTTCTTGGCAGGCACGGGTTTTCTGGGCCCTCCTTCAGCTGCCTGTTCCCCCAGGACTGCTCTAGTCAACCCCATCACTCCCACCGACCGCCCCTCACACCTCTCCCCCAGCCCAGGAAGAATGGGTCCTTCTGTGAGATACTCAGGAGGCGTTAGGGAGGGAAGGCATTTTTTTTTTCCCTTTGGTTGGTCAAAGCTAAAAAGACACATGGCAAGGGCTTGATGTGAGTAGTAAATACCATCCATGTGGAACTGGAGCTGAATGCAACTTCTCCCCTACCCATTACTGAATTGGACATGGCAGGGTGGTGGTGGCCAGAATTGGTGTCAGTCTGGCAACCTGTCCATTGCCTCCAGGCTGGAGCCTGACCCCTGAGGATAGGCAGAGTGGGCATGGGTCATGCCCGAGGGCCACCTCTTAAACCCAAGGGGACCAGGCTAGGTTCAAGTCTGATTGATTCAGGGCACCACTCACCCAGATGAAATGCCCTTCCTGCTCTCCAAAACTTAATGAAATGTTCTTTTCAGCTAAAACGTATCCCTTGCCCTCCTGCTTTCCCTTTGAAACCACTCTGCATACAGCACCCCAGACCCACAGGCAATGAGCACCCTCACGTGACAGGCCGGAGCATCGTCATGTGATAGCCACAGCCTGCACGCCCTGCCTATCGGTCAGGTGTGATCAGTCTGTGAAAATTCACGGAGCTGGCACTTATATGTCCACTCTGCAGGTTTGGAAAAAAGTTTTTTTAAAAAATCTTTCCCAGGTCCTGGCCTCTGCCCATCTCGTCTCCCACCAACATCTGGAGCTTTGCTTCCCAGTCGCTTGCAACTCCTTTGGTTTCTCAACGTCAAGCTCTTTTCACACCTCCAGGTCTTTGCATCTGCTATACCTGGAATGCTCCAAATCCTATCTTTCTGACTTCCATTCATTCTTTAAATATCGCCTTTAGATACTGCCTCTTCCAGGAAGCCTTCCCGAGCTACCTCCCTACCACACCAACAGTTGATCACTAATCCCTTCTTCCTCTGGACTGCCTCCTGTTATTGTTTGTGTCTTCACCTATCTGTGAATACCTTGAGGGAAGAAATAATGTAACTTTTATCTCTGTGCCCCTAGCCCTATGCACAGTGCCTGGAACACTGCGATGGCCACACCCACCACATGCAGTGTGCCAGGCCTTGGCAGACTCACAGGCATCATCTCATTTAACCCTCACCACTAGGGATATGTTGTTATTATCATCCCCATTTTACAAGTGAGAAAACTGAGGGACAAAGCAGCTGAGTGGCTCTCCCAAGGTCACACACCTTATAGATGGCCGACTCGGGGCTTGATCACAGGGACCACTGGTGCAGAGCCCATGCTCTTCAGCCCACCACAGCTATAGGGACTCAGGACCCACAGAATGGACCGAACCGCACACCCTGGAACACAGAACTCTTAGAATCTGTTAGATGAGGGTGTTGGACGAGAACACACTTGCTCCCTGTAATCGAGAAAGCAGCAGGAAATGATGCTGCACACACACACTCCTCTCCCAGCTTCATTAGGCATTGATGATAACATCAGACAGCACCAACCCCAAGGGACCCCTGAAATGGGCAAATGGCAGGCACAGTTGCTACCCAGTGGCAGGTGGGTAAGCAGTGTGGACCCACCTTGGGTTGCAACCCTAGGTGGATCCACACTGCTCTGTTTGCTGTGTGGCTCTGAGCCAGTCTCCCAACCTCCCTGAGTCTCTGTTCCCAAACTCTGCCAACTTACACAATGCAACAATCTATACAATGATCCGCGCCCTCAAGGAGCTTACGGTCTGGTTGGTGGAGGAAAGACACCCACATCCAGCCCAGCCCCCAACTCTCCAGGTAGCCTACTGTGGCTCCCTTCCTTCCCCTGGCATCCTCCTTTCTAAACGGAAGGGCCTGCTGTCACTGACAGAGCTCTAAAGAAACCCACATGCTGTGAGGACTGAGATACCAGGCACAGAGGGCCAAGGTTCCAGCAAGGACTGCCCGATCCCAGTGATGGGCAGCTTAGCCCATGCCTTGCATACAGCTGGACAGTGACTGCCCAGCTCCCACCCTGAGGGCCCTTGCCCAGTGTTCCATAACAAGCATCCCCACCCCCTTCCCTGCGCCAGACCCTGGCAGGGGTAAAGTATCTCATTTAACCCTCACCATTAAGGATATGTCGTTATTATCATCCTCGATTTACAAGTGAGAAAACGGAGGGACAGGGTGCTTAATAAAGCACTTGAACGGTTATCTTACAGGCACTAGAATAAGATAGCAGAGGGGAGCCACTGGTCCTAAAGAAGCTTGCCCTGTGCACCGCCTCCAGCCCCACAGCATGGAGTCAGGCAGGCCCAGGTGCTTAAGCAGCCCTGCCACTTCAGGCTCCCGCTAAGTGACTCAGAGCTCACCCAGCCCGGCCTGGCCAGGGCTCCTTCCCTCACCCAGGGCTTAAAGCTCCTTCTGACATGTTCATTGTTTTTCTAGGCTGGAGTCAGAGATGCTGAGAGAACCCTGCCCTCTGCCACCAGCCTTTCTCGGAACTGCCATTTCTTCATCCTGCAATTCTGAGAATTATGGCATGTTCTACTTTAAAGTTGAAAAAAAAAAAAAGTTTGCCTACCAGCCACTCACACCTTAGTATGAATTTACTTAACTAGCTTTCTCTTCCTTTCCTCCCCAAACTAAACTGAAATCAAGCAAATGGAAGAGGAATGGAAATACTGCAGAGAAGAGGACAGCCTGACAGGGGCCTTGGACAGTCAGGTGACAGTACCCCAGGCCCTGAATTAGGTGAGGAAACCAGAGTGCCAGAGTCCTGACAGTACCCCAAAAGTTCTAGGCTTTCCATTCTTCCCAAATCCCATCAAAGACTCCAGGTGTAAGGTCTCTAGATTGGCTTAAAGCTCTGCATTCTAGCCTCCCTCCACCACCCCCAGCCCCAGTCACCTTGGTGAAGCCACTTGCCCCCTCTACACTGTTTAGTGGGGATCCCGTATCCAAATTGGGAGCTGATGTAGAGATCAAATGAAGGTTTTCCATCAACTACTCAGCAGAGCTGAAGCAAGTGCGTCTCCTCTCCTGCAGCCCCTCGCCCTGCCCACGCATGCCTCCTTGCCTGCCTGGACCTGGGACTAAGCCTCAAGAGGCCCATCCTTCCCCCAAGTAACCTCAACAACAGGTCAGGGAAGTAAAGCAGAGACCATGGAGCTGGATAAAACAGAGTCCCAGGCCCGACGCTGGGATTGTCATTGTGCGAGACAAACTAGGGCAGTCTCCATCCTGGAACTGCAGACACCCTGTTTGGGGATGACATGCATCCCAGGACAATGAGGGTGACAAGGCTCTTGCGATCAGCAGACCCCCAGAACTCCAGGAGATGGAAGGCCAGGCCAGCAAGTGGTGTGATCTCTGGGTGGTCCCCAACGTTTGTCTAGTAGTGGCCTGGGAGGGCATGGAGCTGCCCTGCACCCTTGCTAGCCCCTCATCCCCTTCCCCGGTACTTAAATCAGGACAGGTGCCCACCAGGCTCCTTTTGATCATTTTACTTTGCTCCTGCCAGGGTCTGGCTTGGGGAAAGGAACAGGGATGCTTGTTGTAGAACACTGGGCAGGGCCCTCAGGGTGGGAGCTGGGCAGTCACAGTGTGCAGGCTCACGTTCCAAGCCTGCCACTTACATTATGGGCAGTTGGCCCGGCAATGAGCCTCAGTTTCCTCCTCTATGAAATGGGAAGAATCACACTTGTCTCACTGGGTTGTGGTAAGGAGTCAATGAAATGGAGGATGCTGGCGCTTAGTAAAGTGCCTGACACGTAGTGAGTGTCAATAAATGTCAACTGCTGTCATCATCAGCACCATCATATTATTTGTCCTTAGACACATCAAATGCCCTGGCCTGGCCCAACACATTGTGCCCGCCTCTGCCCCTCACCTTTCTGACTTCACCTCCGGCCCTGCCCTCCCACACAACCTTGCATTCCATCTTGCAGAATGACTCGTGCCTTCACCACCCACCAAGACCTGTCACCCCTAGGCCATTTCCCTCCCTGAATATGTCCTCCAGTGTGACAGCCAGTACAGCCCCCTGTCTCCGGGCTCCAAGTAGGCAGGTGGGCAGCTTAACCCACAGGACCTCAGATCTCCACAGCACAGAGCGAGCTGGAAAAGCTAACAGTGGGCCCTCGGGGGGAAACATTCCTCGCATGGCATCCCTGGAAGGGACCAGGATGACACAAAGGTAAACACTCCATTCACCTACTGAGGCCACCCAGAACTCAGACCAAAGTCCTTCAAGACCTCACTCAATGTCCTTGGCATAGGAAATCCCCAATTTCCTCCCCAAATCCTTCTACCCCTTAGAATTCTAAGGCATTGGACACATTTTCCAACACAGTCCTTTTGCACAGTCACGAGTAGCAGAGACCTTCTCACCACCCAATACCAAAGACTACTTTGGGGTATCTGGGCGGAAATCTCAGACACAGGCCCAGTGAGGCCCAAAGGCAACCAAACTAATGGCCTTGGGGTCTCCTGAGACCTCCCAGCCTCTGGATTTAGGGAGGGGCTTCCTGCAAGTGCTTAGGGGTCTGGTCCTTCCAGCCTGAGCCACACCAGGCCTCCTCTGGAATGGCTGGGATCAAATGAGACTACATCTGCAAACACCTTGAAACTGTAAGGTATGCACATGCACACACGAGTGCACACACACACACCCCCACAGACTTTCCACCATTAACAATAGGGAGAAAGAGGATGCCAAAAAATTACCCATCTGTCCAGACAACCAACGCCAATGGAATCCATCTGAGGGCTGGCAGTGACACAAAATCGTAAATTCAGAAATACTTTTAAGCCCCCTGCTTCAAAATTATATATGGCTTTCACTCATGTAGGTGCAGAGGAAAAAGAAAGGATTGAAATTTTAACTTGTGTTCATCTGGCTGGGACTTTGAGGGAAAGAAATTATTAGAGAAGGAAGTACCCTAATGAGGGGAGCCACCAGAGACCAGAAGGCACTCAGGAATAGGACCCAGAAGACCTGGATTCCAGGACCACTGGAGCCCAGGACCAGGCTGCCCAATGTGGGACCCTGTGTGGCAAGTCACATTCCTGCTTCCGCTTCCAGCCTCCCCATCTCTGCAACAGCCATACTCTTGTGAGCTCCCATGCCTTGGTGAGAAGGGAATGGATTGGCAAAGGCTGTGGGTTAGGGAAATGGCCAGGCAGCTGTGAGCAACCAGTGCTGCATTATCCTTAGAGTTTCAGAGAGACCGCATCAAGAATGACAGGACTTTAGGGGAAATACATGTATCGAAGGTACATTTGGCCCTTGCAGAAAAGTGGGGGACAAAACAGTGACGAAGAGCACAGACCCTGGAGACAAACAGCCCGTGGCTGTTCCAAGAGAATGCACATAAAGGCAGCCGAGTGGAGTGCTAGCCATAGCATACACTCAATAAATGGCTATTATTTTGGCGACTGCTACCATGGCATGGATGTGGGGTGAGGGAAGAATGGCTCAGATGGAGACACACAGCCATCCAGCCATGCCCACTAGGTATGCAGCCCCAGCCTGAGGGGTGTCAGTCCCAGCCAGCACGCCACCAGGCCACTATGCCACCAGCCATGCTCCCAAAGGGCCCCACAGACCTTGCCTCTGGCCCTCAATGTCCCCAGTCCAACACCAACCTCTCATTTCTCAAGGAAAGTTTGATTCAGGTATTCCTCCGGATGTGGGGGTCCCTATGACCAGCTTCTAACTGCAGGGGACAGAGGACTCCAAAGCAGGGTTCCCTCGGCTTCCTATCCCAGCATCCGCTGCTCAGGGAGAGAGACAGAAACCACTGGCCTTTGCCAAACTCCTCACTTGCCAGATCCTCCCTGCAAGCTCATTCAACCGACTCCAATTTCCCCAATCTTCTGACTCTTCACACTGGTCCCTCCCCCAGTGTGGGGACAGGAGGAAGACAAATGTGTACCACTTCCACTTTGCTGCCTCTCGCAGCTGGGGGAAGAGGATCTCTTTCTAAACGAGAGATGGAGAGCTGTGCTGAGTTTTTATCATTTCCAAGCGAGACAAGGGAGAGACAACTGGTTAAAACAGGGTAGACAGGTGCTTGAAAAGTTATCTTCAGGTTTCATTTATACAGACTGTTCTTAACCCCAAGAACACCAGCGACTGAAACACTGGCAATCTTCCCATCCAAGGATTGGAGGAAAAGGGAAACAAAAAGAAGAAGGGAAGTCAAAAAGTCTTCCACCAAGCCCCCTCCTCAGCTGTCCCCTTCGATAAATTTCAACACAACAGCAATGCACGAGAAAAAACGCCGACCTGAGAATTCACCCGGAGCAGTGATGAGGGAGTTGGTAGCCTCCGTTTCAGTGTAAGACAATGTGGAATCGGACAGATCTGTGGGAGAAAAGAAAAAGGGAACTTAGTTGGCCGTGGGGCAGCGCTCTCTTTTTTCTTCTTTCTCATGCATCTGTGTATGTGTGCACGTGTGTGGATGTGTGTGCTTGCAAAGGGCAGCATGTCCCTCCCAACGTTCTGATGTCACCCTGTAACCCCTTCTCAGGATCACCCCAGACCAGCCCAGCCCAGCCCAGCCCAAGAACTCTTCTGGAAAGTGCTGACTGTGAAGCTGGTACCTGAAAACGTACTGCCCTGACCACAGAAATAACCCAAGTTCAGGGGACCGAGCAAGTAGCAACTTGGAGCCTCCCTGGGTAAGGTTAAATTAAGCCCCTAAACAATCCATAGTTGCCGTACTTAATTACAACCATTAAAATTCTTGAAGTTGTTCCTTCTTGCTTCCTTCCTTCCTTTCTTCCTTCCTTCCTTCCTCCCTCCCGCTGGAGCTGGGGAAACTGTTTTAACAAGTCACCAGCCGTCCTCACTCTGTCCCGCTTACACCCCTCTAATTAAGGGCTCAAGCATTTGCTCCCAGATTAACTTTGTTTTTTCTCTCCCCTCCCCCACTCCCTACCATCCAAACCTGCTCACACAGCAACTTTTAATGCCTGGACTGTTTTTCTTAAGGCGTTCTTTTTTTATTTTTAAGTAGCTTTAAGTACATTATTGGTTTTCCTCTGTCTGCAGAACAGTTAGATGAGAAAGAGAAATTCTTTTGCACATTTTCTATAGAACACTGAGCTGCTATACTGAGCTGCTTGAACAGTGACAAGCCGATGCCTTTGGGGACAGGCAGACTTGGAAAATTTTTCCTGGGCCTGTGCCTCTGCTACCAGCAATGGGTGTTGCCCCCGTTAAGGGACAGGCCTGTCCAGAGTTGGAACGCCTGCAGCACACTCACCTTCTCACCCAGCACAATCCAGGACTGGCTTGCGTGGCCCCACCTGGCCCCACCCGGTCCAGCACAGCTACTCCGGGCAAAGGATTCCTGGGATAAAACCGTTTGCCCAGGCCCTCACTAGCTAGAATTCCATTTGATCCTGCAGGAAGTTTTTTCCTTTTACCACATGGCTTGGGGAGCAGGAAGATAAAACATTAACCAATTTGGCCTGTTTTTTTGTGTTTTTTTTTTTTTTCCTCTCCAGTTTCCCACTTGCCAGATGCTGACTGGGTGTTCTGGGTTTTATTTTGTTTTTTGGTCTCATGTGATCACAGAGGCTTAGAAGTGAACTGGCTTTTTGTTTATGAAAAAGCAACAATGCAAGGAAGAGAAAATAATACCAAAAAATAACCCGGGACTATTTATCAGGGAATGAAAAAGTTATCTGCTGGAAAAATATGTTAGGAGAAAAATAACGACACACGGAAAAATCTTAAAAGAAAAAAACAAAAAAAACACAAAAAACGAAAACAAAAAAAAAAACCCCTCAATGCTCAACTGGGAACTTCTTAGAAGAGTTTTGCTTTTAATACCGAATGTTCCCAAAGTGCTTAGTGCTCAGAGCCCTGCTGCCACCTCTCATCTGAAGTAGCAACATCACAAGCCGAGTCCTATTTCTTAGTGAACTGCCTTACAGCCAACACAGACAGCATTGTGAGGTTTCCAGAAGAGTGGGAACGACAGGCGGTTTCCACCTTTCACAGCTAGTAAGTCCCTATCACGCCCTTGCCAAACCCTCACATCTAGTGTTTCTAGTGAGGCCCTGGACAGTGTCTCAATGGCTGCTGTGCAAAAGAACGCTCCCAACCTCCATCACTGCTCAAGCCTCAAGGAGGAAGAACTCTATCTGCAAGTTGGAGCTCCAGGTTCAGGTCCCGCCTCCACTATGAGTCAAGCAACATCAGGGCTCACCACCTTTTTCTATAAAGGACCAGAGGTTAATATTTTCAGCTTTGTGAACTATACAGTCTCTGCTGCAACTACTCAACTCTGCCTCAGCCATGGACAAAATGGAAATGGACAAGCCTGGCTGTGTTCCAGTAAAACTCCACTTCTGGACACCAAAATCTGAATTTCACGTAATTTTCAGGTGTCACGAAATATTAGGCTTCTTTGGATTTCTTTTTTAACCACTTCAAAAATAAAAGCCATTCTTAGCTTGCAAGCCATATAAAAACAGGTGGTGGGCTGAGCTATTTGACCACCGGTAAGTGTCACTTCCTCTTTCTGGGCCTCAGTCATCTCATTTGTAAAATCATGGGGACAACTGTTTGATTTCCACATGGTCACTGCAGGGCTGGGCAGTGCCCTGATTTTTGCTGCTTTATCACATGCTAACTGACAAACCCTCAGGGCGATGATCCTTGACATTCAAGCTGAGGTGCTAAGAACTTTCACTAAGAACTTTTGAAGGTTTTTTTCTCTAATGGAACTAAGGATCTTGCAAGCAACTAGTGCAATTATGCTGACTTAGGAAATGCTGAGACAGGCCTCCAAGGGAAGGACAGCCAGCCACCCACCTGAGTGGGGGCTGCTCTGAGTTTGTGCCTCAACCCTGTAGCTCATTAGCTGGGCAGCTCCTCCCCCTCACTCAGTTTGATTCTTCATCTCTTAAGTGACAAGCTCCCACCAGAAGATCTCTCCAGTTCCCCAGAAACTAAGGCTCCCCCATTCATGGGACAATTCTACTTCTGGAACAACAATAGGGTGGCCACCATAGTTTGGTCGCTGACTCCCACACCCTCGTGGGACAGCCTCTGCCCACCTAGCCTGAGAAGGTCACACTTCTGAAGGGACCTGGTGGGCACTTCTGACTTCACGGCAGGTGAGGGGTCTGGAAGGAAAACTGGGGTGGATATGCCTGAGTGTCTACGACACTAAGAAGGGACCTCCCCAGCCAGGTGCAGTGGCTCACGCCTGTATTCCCAGCACTTTGGGAGGCCAAGGCGGGCAGATCATGAGGTCAGGAGATTGAGACCAGCCTGGCCAATATAGTAAAACTCCGTCTCTACAAAAATTAGCCGGGCGTGGTGGCGGGCACCTGTAGTCCCAGCTACTCGGGAGGCTGAGGCAGAAGAATCGTTTGAACCCAGGAGGCGGAGGTTGCAGTGGGCCGAGTTCACGCCATTTCACTCCAGCCTAGGTGACAGAGCGAGACTCCATCTCAAACAAAGAAAAAAAGAAGTGACCTCCCAGATGATGCTAACACACGCTACTGGAAGGAGGCCTTTACAAAAAAACCAAACAAAACCCACTTTTTGCGGTCACTTGGTGGAATGTTTCAGCATCGTTGCCACACCACCTGACTTTTAAAGCTTGAGTCCCACGGGAACTGCTTGGGTCACAAAGTTGCTTTCCTGGCACTGTCAGGGCCAAACTAACTTGCCCCAGTCAGGATCCTACAGATTCCATCACTTCTCTGCCTCAGAACCCATGCCCTGAAACCCCACTAGAGGAAACAGAGAGCCAAGCACTCTCCACTTTTATTTTATTTTACAGAGGGGGTCTTGTTCTGTCGCCCAGACTGGAGTGCAGTGGCACAGTCATACCTCACTGCAGCCTCTAACTCCTGGGCTTAAGTGATCCTCCCACCTCAGCCTCCTAAAATGCTGGGATTACAGGCATGAGCCATCGTTCCCAGCCACAATCTCTACTTTTTTTTTTTTTTTGAGACAGAGTTTCACTCACTCTGTCACCCAGGCTGGAGTGCAGTGGCGTGACCTCAGCTCACTGCAACCTCCCAGGTTCAAGCAATTTTCCTGCCTCAGCCTCCCGAGTAGCTGGGATTACAGCTACTCGGGAGCATGTGCACCACCACACCCAGCTAATTTTTGTACTTTTAGTAGAGATGGGGTTTCACCATGTTGGCTAGGCTGATCTCAACCTCCTAACCTCAAGTGATCTGCCCCCCTTGGCCTCCCAAAGTGCTGGGATTACAGGCGTGAGCCAACAGTCTCTGCTTTTGAAACCATTTACATCTACCCCAGAATATGGGCTGATCATCTAGGCTCAAGGTTTTACAGAAAACATGTTCTGCCTCTGAATGGGAGTTGTCTAAAATTACCAACTCCACTAAGCTCACCTAGGGGACAGTCCATGCCAGGGGCTTTGTATACCAATATACATTCCTTTTTAATACTCCAATTGTTGTTTCTGCTCAAGTGAACATCTTGGCTTAAAAAGGGGGAAAATACACAGCTCCTCTCAACAAAGACTTCACGCCCAACCTATTTGTCATACTACTAATTAATACACTCTAAAGGAGAATAACCCAAGGCTGGGGGGCCCAAGAGACAGGAAAGAGACACAGAAATACCAACGCACCTCCAGTGAGATGCGTAAGTCAAAACCCATTCATCTTCGAAAGGCCCATGTTTAAAAGGTCACGGAGAGGTTAATGATGAGCCGTGGAATTTCGAGATGTAAATAGCCTGCTGCAGAAGCTGGGTCTGCTTTGGCCCAACTGTGGGAGTGTTTGCACAACTTCACCCCATTTCACAGCAACCGGTCTGGCTTTCACCCCTCCCCTCCAGCCCTCCAGCCCTGAGGCTGGACAGACACTGGGCTGAAGGGGACCCAGTGAGGGACACTCCTCTGCAAGGGTAGGAAGGAGGGTGCACTTACCCAGTGGCTTGTACTCGTCGCGAGGAGACAGCCGAGAGTAGGGAGGTGGCGGAGATTCTGGAAGACAGGAGACAGCATGTCACTGCCAGGGTCGGTGAGCTCACACCTCAGGTTCTACATGCTTCTAATTTCTGGTTTCCGCAAATAATAAACTCAGCCTCCAGAAAGCCCTCCCTTTGTCCCACCTCCTCTGCTGCCCAAATCCCCTAAACAGTTAAAGCCACAGACTTGGGGCACAGACAGATACGGGCTCAATCCCAGCTCTGCCATATTTGGCTGTGTGACCTCAAGCAACTTACTTCACCTCTCTGAGCCTGTTTCTTCAGCTCTAAAATGAGGATAATCATCATCTAGACCTCCCAGGTTTGCTGGGATAATGTATGTAAAATGCTTAGTGCAGCTCTTGGCACTATCGAAAAACACCTCCATAAACAGTAACTGTTACTACTTTAACAAGAGAAACGTGAGTGCAGGGAAAGTCAGAACCAGGGCTGCTGGATAAAATACCAGATGCTCAGTTACATTTGAGTTTTGGATAAACATAGCATCATTTTGTAGTATAAGTGTGCCCCTTTCAATATTGGTGGTGTACTTATACTAAAACATGGTGTGTTGTTTATCTGATACTCTAATTTAACTGCGCATCCTGCATTTTACTTGCTAAATTTGGCAAGCCTAGTCAGAGCTGAGTGTAAGTGCAAAGGCCCAGACGCAGAAACTCGTGTCCAAACAAGCTGCATTAGAGCTAGCATTCCTAGGTGCAGGGGAGGACAGTAGAAAGGGTTAGGACCCAAAGGGCCAAACCCAGCTATCTCAATAGGAGGTCTTAAAGCCAGTCACTTCCACTCTTGGCCTCAGTCTCCCCTTTTGTAAAGGACAGGGGTGGAACGCAAGTTCTCTACAGCTCAGATGCTATTATTCCTTATTGTCTATGATATTTTTCTTTGGGTTTCCTTTCATTTGCCTAAAATACTCCTCCTTAAAAACATATACTTTGCCTTCAGAAGAATTCCTTAGCTTCTTGCTTTATGGGAAGTAACAATTTGCTAAACTAAGTAACAATTTGCATGAATGAAATGACCCTTCATTTTCGGTAAATGAAACTAAACACAATCAAATCGCAAACTAAAACAAACTCTCAGTGGTAATAAAGTGGTAATAACTATTATTAGGCAGGTATCAGTAATGACACAAGGGGTAATAAGTGTTTTTCACAATTGTAATAAGGCACAATTAGTTATAGGAGCACTTGTTTTGCTCCATACACCCAATGAGGCCTCACCTCTTCCCCACCCTGGCTTTTCCAGCTCAAAGTTACTTCCAACAAAGTCAAAGCTCTGAGGTTTAGAAACAGAGACTTTCTGTGGACAAATTAGGGAGAAGGAAAAGTGAATCACAGAGTAGCCACTGAGAGAGACGTGAACATTTGCTTGGTGCCTACCTTGTGTCTCACTCCATGCCAATCACTTTCAATTTTATTATTTTAGACCTCAGGTACAGAGTAGTTAATTATGCTCATCAGGCACCTATTTTTATTTAATCCTTTCTCAAAATACAAAAAACAAATGAGATGACATTATTATCCCCATTTTACAGGTGAGAAAACTGACTTGCACATGTCTCCTGAGCCAGTCATGGTGGAGCTGGGATTCCAGTCCAGGCCTAACTCTGCTCTGCCACCCAATGAGGTGGAATCAAGAGATGCCCTTTCTTATACCGCTTCATCCCCGCTGGGTCTGGAACATCACCTGCACAGAACATGCTCACTAAATATGGACATAGACAACTGGGATGAGGATAATGGTAAAGCTGAATGCACCTGTGGACAAAGATGTGCAGAAAGAGGATCTAGGGGGCTCTCAGGCCTAGAGGCCAGCCTTGAGGAGGACCGGCCTCTCAGGACAAGGGGCAGTGCAGAGGAAGGGCTGGAGTTCCACAGGAAAAGAGAATTGAGGCCAGTGCTTCCACTGTACAGAGGAGGAGGCTGTGGCCTGGTGAGTGGAAGTGACTTCCTCAGGAGCTAGGTATGGAGCCAGAACCAATGCCAGGTCCCTGACCTCCATGCCCTTTCCACTACCCGCAAGAGCTTATCAGAAAGCCTGCAATTTCTTAGGGTTACTTTTGCAAAAATCTGACTGGCTGAGGCCTAGGCCACACATGGCATGGAGCTCTGGACATCCGCCCCCAAGATTTGTCCCCAAAGGTGAATCTTGACAACTATGGGCAGTAGTGGCTGGAGTCAAGCCTCTGTAACCAATGCCAGCATCTCTTCCAGGGGCTGCTTACCTGGGAATCAAAAGGTGGAAGGCAGGAAAGGCTAATGAAGTCCCACCTGGAAGAGCTACCTGAGCCTTGAGTTGTGACACCCACTACCCACGGCCATAGCTGAGTTGGGAGTTCCAATGTTGTGAGATAGAAAGAAAATCTATGAACCTGAACCAGGAGACATGCCAGGTAGTGGAGCACTGCAAAGTGTTCAGGAGGGACCTCACCAGGCTCCCATTAGCTCTGGCAAAATGGTATGCACACAACTGTTTATTTATTTGAGACAGAGTTTCGCTCTTGTTGCCCAGGCTGGAGTGCAATGGCGTGATCTCGGCTCACCGCAACCTCCACCTCGCAGGTTCAAGCGATTCTCCTGCCTCAGCCTCCCTAGTAGCTGGGATTACAGGCATGCACCACCACGCCCAGCTAATTTTGTATTTTTAGTAGAGATGGGGTTTCTCCACGTTGGTCAGGCTGGTCTTGAACTCCCAACCTCAGGTGATCCGCCCGCCTCGGCCTCCCAAAGTGCTGGGATTATAGGCATGAGCCACCGCACCCAGCCAACTGTTTAACAACTGCATGGACTGAAAGCTAATCACTAGATTCCATTGTAGGCAACTAAAAAAGTATGAAGGCTTTAGACTCCACCCCACAACACAAGGATTTAGAGTGTCAGAGACAGAAGAGGCCTTGGGGTTCACCCAACTCAATTCCTTCTTTTCACTGGTATGAAAACTAAGGTCCCACTTGCTGAAGGACCTGCCCAAGGCCACATATGAAAGTAGCTGCAGGTATTATGGGGAAGGCCAGCTGGAGACCAGTATCAGGTAACCCTTTCCAAAAATTGAGATATAATTCACATACCCTAAGATTCATCCTTTTTTAAAATATACCATTCAGTGGGTTTTTTTAGTATATTTACAATGTTGTGCAACCATCAACCACAATCTAAACACAGAACATTTTTTTTCATCGCAAAAAGAAACACCATCCCCACTGGCAGTCACTTCCTAGACCCCAACCCCAAAACCCTGGGCAACCACTAACCTACTTTTTGTCTCTATTCCCATGCCCATTCTGGACATTTCATTTCATACAACATATGGCCTTTTGTGGCTGGCTTCTTCTTTCATATGGCACAAAGTCGTCGAGGTTCATCCATGTTGTAACATGTTTCGGTACTCCGTTCTTTTTCATGAGTGAATGATATTCCATTTTTTGGATGTACCATATTTCATTTATCCATTCATCAGCTAATGGACATTTGGGTTGCTTCCTCTCTTTAGCTATTATGAATAATGTGCTATGAACACTACTGGGTAACAATCAGCCACCATTCCCACGTGGCTGCACCCTATGGATCTGGACTGATGGAGCCCCAGGGCATTACCTCAGGTGGGCAAGGTGGGCACTCAGGTGGGACACTTGGTGGGTGAGACCAAAGATCAGAAAAGAAACTGTGAGCTGCCACCAGGCCCTCTGTCCACTCCCCTCTTAGAAGTTGTCTTAGTACTTTTAAAAGTTGTGTTGATTTTAAAATAATAACCCATATGCTCTAAACTTTAACAGGAGAACTTTTAGAGCACTGCAGGCCCCTCTGAAAGAAGTGGACCTGGTAGGGAGGAAAAGAAAAGAGAGGGAGACAGAAAGACATCAGCAACTCCAACCCCCTTGGACATCCAGCCTGAGGCATCAACTTCAGGAATCTCCTCCAACTTCCTGCAGAAGCAAGAGCAGTCAGCCAGGGGCCAGTGCACCAGAAGGTTCAGCTCAGCCCAGGCATGCCTCTGGTTAGCCCCCAGGGGGTACTTAGCCTTTTGGGATCTAGACCTAAATTCTAAAGCCAGAAGAGTTCACAGCCTCTCCCAGTGCCTGGAAAAGTTTCAGTTTGGGACATTACCTTCCACCCCCAATCTTTGCAGCTCAGCATCTTGCTTAGGAAAAGATTCACATGCCTCCCGGGTTGCCAAGTTTCCCCCCCTCCCAAAGAGGGGCTGTGGGTGGGGAGGGGGCCTCCTGAGTGCCCATCCTTCCTGCCCCCAGAAGCCGAAGACTCAACCCTAAGCCCCATGATGGGACACGCAGAAAAGGAGCTCCTGGCACTTTAAGGCTGGCTGAGCCTAATTGCCCAGATTCCCCTGGCAGCCAGATAAACAGCGCAGCCGGCTGGCGCCAGCAAGAGGCAAACTGCACATTATCACCCCTTCCTCACCTCCAGGAGGAGCTAGGAGGAGCAGACAAGCAGGGCTAGGGGCCGCTGAGCCGGGCAGGGCGGGGGCTTGGAAGCCCAACTTGAAATTGATCTCATTTCAAAGGGATAATGCCAGGCCAAATAAAAGGAAAACTTTCTAGCCCATTCTAATTCCTATAGTCCTGGCCTGGGAACCCTGTGTTTTCCTAGGCGGCCTCCTCCAGTCGTTTAGAAGTTCTCTCTCTCGCTCTGTCTCTCTTCCCCGGGCGCAATTTGGATAATAGTAATTTACTGAATATAATTACAGAAAAAAAAAAAGTGGGGAAGCAAAGAGCAGGAGATTTATTCCGAAGTTAATGGATACTTTCAGGAGAAAGGAGCTCTATAAACACAGGTTAGAGCTGTGATTAAAGTATTTCTTCACATTTCCGTCCACATAGGCACCCACCGAGCTCAGCGAACTGGCTTTTCCTGGGACAGAAAGACACCCAAGGGGTAGGCAGAGCTGGGCCTGACTCCCACGGGCTGGGAGGCCAGGAGGCCCCCAGCTCATGCCCAGCAGAGGTGGGTCCCCTCCTCAGGACCCCTGTTTCCGAGACAAGCCTGGGGCAGAGTGGGGGAGGGGACGGAGGCCTGTGTGGCCTGGAATCTGCATGTCAGCCCGCAGGGATTCCCTCCAATCCCTTACTTTAGATACGGGAAAAGAAGCCCAAAGGCGAAACTAGCCCCAAGCCACAACTCAAGTTGATGGAGAATGGGCTCCGAACAGCAGGGGTCCACACTGCCCAGGACGGGGTCTCCTGTCACGGGGGCTCCCTGCGGTGGTCCATGAAGGTGCAGAGGTGACGGCTGCCAGGTGGGAGTCCCTCAGTGCTGGTGTTCCAGTGTACTTTGCTCGCTAGCTGTGTGCCTGCGCTGTGTGTGCGAGCGCGTCTGTCTGCCTGGTGCCCGGGCTCTCTCCCCAGAGCCCTGGAAGGCGCAGGCTCCTTATCAGGACGCGCACGGCTGAGCCCCAGCTATGCGCCCGCCCAGTTATGGGAGCCAGGCTGGCGGCCAGGCGGTAGAGGCGGGGTGGGCAGCCCAGGGCTTCCCCAGCTCTCAGGCTAGGGGCAAGAGGGTCAACCTGGCACATACTGGAAACTCTTCCCTGACCATCGGTCCTCCCAGCGGTCCCCAGGGTGGCTGAATGGGGGCCCCACCTGCTAGCAGCTAGCAAAGGAACAGGGGAGGAGACTTGGGGTGCTGCTGCCCTGGCGTGCTGCAGCCCTGGCAACAGCGCCTCCTTCGGGGAGAAGGAGGGGAATCAAGTCCCAAGGCTTAGTCCAGATTTAGATGGGGAGAATGTTCCTAGAGCCACCCCCACTGACCAGCACGGTGGCTGAGGAGAGGTAACTCATCCAAAGTCAAGCGGCAGGTTACGAGCTGGGCAGAGCCTAGGACTAGGTCCATGGTCAAGAACCGTTCCACTGCAGCTTGCCAGGTATCTCTTGACCTGTACCTCTCCAAAACCACTAAATGTAAACCAACACCCAAGCCAGCTCCTAGTCCCAGGAGTAGTAGCAGGAGCGGTCCTGTCCATTGTCTCCAGCTTTTTCACTCCTCCCCGCCCTGCCCACCCACCTGAGCATGGCTGAGCTGGCTGGCTCCCTCTCCTCCGACCCATCCTCCAAGGTCCTGCTCCAGGCTGGAGCTGTGGAGCTCCTTCAGGCCATCCTATTACATACACCCCACAGCCTTCTGGTAGTTCAGACCCAGGGACCTGGCCCTGCACACTTCCCTTCTTCCCCCATTTCTCCTCCATAAATCCCTCGTGGGATTATGTTTCTTGAGGGCACAGATCCTACTCATATTTCCACTCTGCTAGCCACAGCACCCTGCACAGTGCCTGGCCCAGAAGAGTTGCTCAACAAACATTTGCTGGCACACTGAAGTGGCGAGAGAGAATATACCTGCCAGGGGCTTCTACAAGAGTGGAATGGGCCCACTTAAAAAAAAAAATGACCAGGAACAAGACAACCATAAAGAGGGGTCTCCTTCCCCAGAGGCAGGGAGGAGACAGAGTTCGCAGAGGGGAGAAAGTCACTTCCAGGGAAAGCTGTCAGCAAGGGGAAAAGAGTGCATAGAAAGCCTGGCATGGGCCACAGATCAGGGACTGCTCATAGATCCTAAATTAGGACTGGAGTTACCATGAGGGGAGTAAGGTGCCTGATCAACAATGCCCCTCCCCACTCACCCCCATCAATGCCCTCTATACAGGAATCATTACTGAGGGAAAACTTCCTTTCCTCTCCAGACACTACTCCACACACAGACAAGACACCTAGGACAAATGCACCATCCTAGGCGCATCTTCCTCTTCCACACAGAGTCAGGAGACCTAAGATCTGACCCTCTCTGTGCTCCCAGCCTGGGTGCTGACTCTCCCCAGGGAAGCCAGAATGGAGGGATTCATAGCCCTCCCAGGCTCAAGAGCCTGTGACTCCCTGCCAGTCCCACCCCTGCAAAACCCCAGTGTCACCTGATGGACTCCCATACATCCCTCAGAGGCTAGCTACAGGCTAAAATGTGTGTTCCCCACAAGGCAGAGGTCAGAGCAAGGCAAGTGCAAGCTCCTGGCCTGCTGGAGCCTCCTGACCTGCTGGAGCCTCCGCCTGTCTGCACCTGAGCACCAGGGCCTAGCCGGGTAAGCAAGGCTAAGGGTGGGGTGTGTGCAGGAAATCCCAAGAGGAGAACAAAGAAGGGGGGCAGTTCTCAGAGGTAATCGAGTATCTGGCTTCTTCAACTACTCACAGATGCCACCAAGACCCTAAACTCTATACAAAAGCTGAAAACAAAAGTTGAGAAGGACTATGGAAGACCCTGGCACTTGACACCCAAGGGATGTGGGGAATGATAATACGTGGGGAATAAAGACGGTGCTCTTTACTCCAGAGAGGGATTACCCTGCAAAGCTTTGTCGAAAGTATACAAAGGCACAAATTGGGCATTTGACGAAGACTTTTGATTCTAGCTATGATTTGTGTACACCCAATTTCACAACTTACAGCTGCTTGGACATAGAAAAGCACAGTATGGGTAAGGGCACGTGCATACAAATGCTAGAAGCCTGGGTACAGACTGGGGTAGATTCCGGAATTGAGGTAGGAGGAAATAGTACCTACTTCTTTGGTTTCTCCTTGGCCTGCCCTCCCCTTTCACTGCCTATGAAGTTGGAGCCTACATCATGTCCCTGAAACTGCACAGAGAAAACTACGACGTGTACCCTTTTAAGTTTACCGGAGACTTGAGAAAAAGTTGCCACTTGAGGTGTGTGCTGGGATACCCACTCCCCTCGGCTGGGCTAAGGCGCCTCTCCTGGTGGCTACCGTGCTCCAAGGGCACCCGGGGGAGCACCCGCAGCTGCGCCGACCCGCAGTGTCACAGAGAGAAGGGCAAGGAAGGGGACGGGGACCGGGAGCCGGGGCCCCGCCGGCCGGCGCAGCGCGCTCACCTGGCCCGCAGAGCCGGCTGAAGTGGTAGGGGTTGCAGCACACGGTGGGGCCGTCGGCGGCGGCGGCGAAGCTGTGGCAGCCGCACAGTGGCTTCAGCTCCACTGCGTGCTGCAGGTCGGGCCAGCGGAAGAGGCGGCCGAGCAGCAGCTGCGGCGGCGCGGGCTGGCCGCCCAGGCGGAGGTCGGCTCGCGGCACCAGCACGCAGCCGCCCGGCACGCCGCCGCGGGACTCCACCGCCTCCAGCAGCGTGTCCAGCGAGCGCTCCTTGAGCCGCTTCAGCAGCGAGTACGTGACCGTTTTGAGTTCCTGCTCCAACAGCAGCAGCCGCGAGCGCGCTTCGCGACTCCGCCCGCCGCCCGCCGGCTCCAGGGCCGCCCCGGCCAGGGGGTCGCTGGCGTCCCGGGGCGCGCCGGCGGCGTCCCGCTCCGAAAAGAGACAGCAGGTCACCGTCTCGCAGTCACTCTCGGGCAGCCAGCCCGGGCCTCCCGACTCCGCCACGTCCAGCAGGGAGCCCCCAGCGCCGGCCCCCGGCTCCGACATGGGCCTCGGGGGGCCCCCTGCGCGCCGGCGCCTCCCCGCGCCCTGGGCGCCTCGCTGTCCCACTGCGTCCCGGGGCCGCCGCGGGGCTACCGGGCGGACTTCGGAGCGGCCGCAGCCTCCGCCCTCTCTTGCCCGCGGGGCCGGCTCAGCTCGGCTGCCCAAGCTCCCATCCTCGTCGCCGCCACCACCGCCGCCGCTGCCGCCTTCCTCCCGGTCGGGGACCACACGACTTCGCCAAAGTCGCCGCACCAGCCCCGAGCGTTTGGACCTGAACATACGATATCCTTTGGCGCCAGGGGTGGGGGGGAGGCGGTCTCCGGTTACCGGGGGTCCGTTCCCTCAGCGAGGCGCCGGCTGCGCGGGTCGCAGCCCCACATGAAGCTCCGCCGCGGAGCGCCGTGCAGACCTTGCACAGCCTGTCGTCGAAGGGGCGCCGCAGGGCGACAACATGAGGGAGCTCGCCGAGGCGGGACGGCCGGGAACACGCGCACGCCGAGCCGCAGTCCGCGCGCGGCCAGCGGCTACATGGACCGCAGCGTCCGGGCTGCTCAACAACTCCAGTCCCCGCGCTTTAAGGGGGCTGCAGGCGGCGCACCGCCAGAAAGACCCCACATGGGCCGGCGAGCCTTCAAAAGTTGCGCGGCTGGTCCATGAGCACAAAGCGCTCGCGCGAACCCCAAATGTGTTTGGAAAGCCCTCCCTTTCCCCTGCCTTATTTTAAACCAAAGCGCTTAACTACATGGGCTTTTCCTGCAGGATCCGAAAGGCAGGCTTGTTGATAACCCCAGCTCCCTTCTTACTCCCTGCAAAAAGAAAAAAAAAAAAAAAAAAAAAGGAAAGAAAGAAAAGGAAATCCCAAACAAAACCTAAATCCCTGGATTTGCATGCACGAAAGGCCAACGCCGTCTCAGGTCCCAGGCGCTAGATGCACTTGGAGCGAGTTTCTCCTGGACGCGGGTGTCAACACATGAGTGGAAGCTGTAAAAATCCCAAAGAGCTGCTGGGAATCCTTAATTAAAAATGCAGTCCACCGAGGCAGAGGTCGCAGCCCGCCCCACGCTGCCCTCGGACGCTTCGTGCGCCGACGCTGCCGAGGTCGCCCCCCCTCCCCCCTCCACAAAAGTGCCTCCCGGTGGCCCCGGGGTCCCAGCGAGGTCTGGCGAGGCAGCGCCCAGCGGCTCTTTCTCTCGGCTCGGCTCCCTCGATCGCTCCCCTGCTCCGCTCGCTCTCTCTTTTTTGTTCTCCTCAAACGCACACTGAGGGCCCCCGGAGGAGCGCCGCGGAGTCATTGGCTGACTCCCATCATATGCCAGTCTAGACACTTTGGCGGCTCCGCGGCGCTGATTGTTGCGCAAACAAGGTTTCAAGTTTCTTAACTCTTAAAGGAGAACACGTCCCATTGCAGGGCCGGAGGCTCCAAGGGGCCGGCTCCCGGGGCGGGCCGAGCTCGGGCCCCCGCCCCACACCGCCCTGGCACCCCCGCCCAGGGCCTGACAGCTCCCGCGGCCCGCTTTCTGCCTCGCGTTGTGCCCAGGGCACGGATGCGAGCGAGCACACACGCGCCCGCGGACACACACACACACACACACAGGGTTACATGAGCCACGGGCAGGCGCGCGAGGCTCGGCGGACCCACTGAGACTCGGACGCAAGCGGGGCGCTTTGCCTCTCCCTGGCTTGTGCACAAACTTATAAACACACTTTGCACTTTACAGTTGTTCCAAACCCCCATCCCAGGGCAGGCTAATAAAAATGGGTGTGCGTGTGTGCCTTCCTGGGTTGAGCCTGAGGAGCAGGGGGCGGCGGATATGTTGGGGTAGCGGATCTTCCGTGACTGCACGAGGGGCTCTACGCTCCTTGCACAAAGTCGGGGGTCGCTCTGCCGGGCCAAACAGGGAACTTAGGGCGCTTTGCGCACGGTGGCTCCAGGCTCGCCCCGAGTGGAGAGATGGAGAGGGTGGTGTAGAGGTGGGGAGTGTCTACTCGCTGGCTCCTCTCGGTCGCCACGGCCCTCCCTCGGAGCGAGGCGGGCCGCCGGCCGGCCGGGCCGCCTCCAGGCTGGGTGCTTCCTCTCCCCTCTCCAGTTTACTCTCCGCACCTCGGAGAGGGCTGTAGGTGAGGGATCACGCTTTCCCTAGCGAGGTTTCCACGCGAAAATTAGGGTGAGTTGGGGGCGGGATCCGGGGCGCGGCGGCAGCAGCCTGACGCCCGGCGCGGGAAGGGTTAAGGCCGCTCCTGCCCCTGGAGCCGGCGCGGCGGGGTACCTCCTCGGGCGCGCTAGCTCGTCCGAGGGTGGCAAAAGTTCAAGCTTGTAAAGTCGGGATTGGTCCCGCGCGGAGGGGAAAAAAGGCCTGGGCCCCCCTCCCCCCCCGGGCGCGGCGCCGATTGGCCAGGCCGCGGGGCCGGCACCGCCCTCTCCCCCCGCTCTCGGCGGCCCCACCCCCGGCGCGGCGCCCCGCCCCTTTCCGGGCAGGAGCCTGGCCCCGCGCTGAATGAAAGAAATTCCGCTACTCTCATTGGCCCGGGGCTGGGCGCCATTCTCCCGCGGTGGCCGCGGGGCGCCGGCGAGCTGGTCTCCCTGGAGGGTGGCCACGCGTGGGGCTGGTCTGTGGCGTGCGCGGCGGTGCGAACCCCCGGCCGTGCCCAGAGGCTGTGTGCGCTGGGGGAAGGGTGGCTTTTGCAAGGAGGATTCAGAACCATTTGCTGAGCTTTACCTGGAGCCAGGTACTGTTCGCGCTGCGCTCTCTGGGAGTGGCGGTTGCTCCCCGAACGAAAGATGGGACTGAGACACTTCCTCACACCCATCTCCTACTTTGGCCAAATTAAAGTAGCGGTCCTAGCCTCATTTTCTTGTTTGAAACCGTGGATAAGGATGCTTGCCCTTCGGGCTTCACAGAACCAGGAAGCTCCCTGGAGATTGTGCACGTTAAATGCACAAATCTCAAGCGAACAGCAGGATGAATTTTCACAAGTGAACAAACACACAAGATGTCACCAGCACCCAAAAAGCAATGCACCCCAGAAGCCCGTCTTGTGGCCCCTTTCAGTCACTTTTCGCCCCTGGGGAAATTAATACATCTTCAAATACAAAGAGAAACTCAATGTATTTTCTTTTATCCCCGTGTCTGCTCTTTGTGGATTATCTTTGACTGTGGATTACAATAATAATAGTTCATGCGTATTGAGTCGTTACTATGGGCAAGGCAATGTTCCAGGACTTAGTTAATTCTCACACCACTTAACATAGGTACTATTATTATTAATATATAAGAACTTAGCATAGTTACTATTATTATCTCCACTTACAGATGAGGAAAACTGAGGCACAGGAACTTACTTGTGTAACATGCCACTAAAACGAGGATGGCATTGACAATGCTAACATGCTGAAACCAGAGAGGCGTGAACCAGCACGCCTGCTCATCCTCTGGCTGGAAGTGGTGTGTAGGTCTGTGTTGCCAGACTGTACTCTTCAGGCAGGGATTTCCAAAATGTGGTTCAAAGGCCCACCCGCTGAATCAAAAGTGTCAGGGGTTGAGGCCCCAGAACAACACTTTGGGGATAGGTATGGTTGTTACCACTATTTTGTTTTTATTTTTTATTTAATGTATTTGTTTTTTTTGAGACAGAGCCTTGCTCTGTCCCCAGACTGGAGTGCAGTGGTGTGATCTCAGCTTACTGCAGCCTCTGCTTCCCGGGCTCAAGTGATTCTCGTGCCTCAGCCTCCCAAGTAGTTGGAACTACAAGCATGCACCACCACGCCCCGCTAATTTTTGTATTTTTAGTAGAGATGTGGTTTCACCACGTTGGCCAGGCTGGTCTCGAACTCCTGACCTGCCTGAAGTGATCTGCCTGCCTCGGCCTCCCAAAGTGTTGGGATTATAAGTGTGAGCCACCACGCCTGGCCTGTTACCACCATTTCTTATTTGGTTTTTGAGACGGAGTCTCACTCTGTCCCCAGCCTAGAGTGCAGTGGTGCAATCTTGGCTCACTGCAACCTCCACCTCCCGGGTTCAAGTGATTCTCCTGCCTCAGCACCCCCAAGTAACTGGAACTACAGGCATGCACCACCATGCCTGGCTAATTTTTGCATTTTTAGTAGAGACGGGGTTTTACCATGTTGGCCAGGCTGGTCTCAAACTCCTGACCTGCCTGAAGTGATCTGCCTGCCTCGGCCTCCCAAAGTGTTGGCATTATAGGCACAAGCCACCACGCCCGGCCTGTTACGGCCATTTTATAGATAAAGACACTGAGGCACAAAGGCTTGCCAAAAGTAACTTGCACAAGCTTGTAGTTAGTGGCCGATGCCGGATTAAAACCCAGCTAGTTTGGCTGAAGAAGGGGTATGCTTGTGTAATGGGAAGCCAAGGAAATGAGCCGGCAGGAAGAATTACCTGCAGGTAACCTGCAGGTAACCTGCAGGACCTCCTGAGGGCAGGGACGTGTGTGCTTCCACAGATGCTCAGCACGTACATACCCCTAGGGGCTCCCTTCTCCCCACTTCCACCCCCATGCCTCTCTGAGGTACCATGGCATCCCAATCTGCAGAGTTCCTGGAGGAATGCCCTGAGAGATGCCCCAACAGCCTCAGACCAAGGAGAGATTGAAGCAGTGACCTTTCTGGGGAGACCTGCCTTCTTTGCTGGGCAGTAATGGGCAAAATCTGGCATCATCTCTTGCTCACTGGGAGATGTGGCATCGTTCCTGATGTGCTCAGGAGCGATGCCACCTGAAGCTCACGGAAACCAGAGTCTGGTGGGCCTAAATTCAGTACTGACCCTACTTACCTCCCTCAACTCTACGAGCCTTGGGATTCTCATCTGTGCAGTGGAAATAAGAATCATGCTGGAGGTGATTGACAAAATTAAGTGACAAGAGGACCTAGAAGCAGCCATCCTTACAGGACCACTGCATCTGAGTGGAGATAATGTCAGGATGGGAAGAGCAGTGACATCTGCTCCTGTCCTTGGATTCCTAGGGCCCATTCAGCCTAGTGCCTGGCATGCGTTGTGGCCACTAGAGGGTGTGTATGGCGGGGCCCAGCAGGGCAGGGACATGCTACAGCCCAAGAACACCCTCCCTCGAGACTGCCAGACTGGAGAGCAAGCTCCAAATCCCTGGGGATGCAGGGAAAAGAGAGGAAAGGAAGAAGGTGGGGTCCGTGATGCTTATCCACAGGTCTTTGCACCCGAGTTACTCACAAATTAACTCACAAGTAACTCTGAACCCTTCAGATTCAAATGTGCCCCCACTCTCTTATTCCAGTATTTTCCCCAAAGAACTCTATGCTTCCCCTTTACTGGGCTTATCCTAGTTCAAAACCGTACAATCTTTTATCTTTCTCCTCTACCTTTGGGATGTAAGCTCCACAAGGGATGAGATGGTGAAAGTAGCAGGCCCAGGCCACCCACAGCAGCGTGGAGGCAGTGGAGTCACAGATAGGCCATTTGATGCCATTCTGCCTGTGCCATTGAAAAGCTAAATCACATAAGACAGCACTTGCCCCATTTCTTCTTCCTGGTCCCTAGTTCAATGCCTGTCACATAGTGGGCACTCAATAAATATTTGTAGGGTGGTTGAAATAAAATCCCACTTAACTCCATGCTTATCCCTGTGCCAAGCACATCAGTATCTCATCATATCCCCCCAACAACATAGTGAAGAAGGTTTTGTTCTTCCTAGACCCATATTTTTAGAAGAGGAAACACAGAGGTTAAATAATTTGTTACAGATCACACACCAAGTAGGTAGCAGAGTTGAAACTTGAACCCAGAGCTGCCTGAGATGTGTGTGCATCTTCTTTCTAGTCCTAGAAAAGAAAACCAGTCCCTTGCCCTTGGGAAATGTCCCACACTACTGGAAAGGCACAAGGCATGAAACAGCAGAAATCATGCAAGGGAAAGGTTACTTCTGGGTGGTGGGAAAGGGGCAGTATTTAGGGGCTACCACTTATGAACAGAGACATCGCAGAGGGGATTAGGGCCACCTGTTGCTATAGGCAGGTGGATTGGCAGGGAGACTGAGTCATCATGACCCACTTCATACGAAACTGATGGATAAACCAGGGTCCCACTTATTAACTCCTATGGCCCAAATTTTGTAGACTAACTATAGGCCCAAGTGGCTAAGTGGTATTGTCTCCCCCTTTGGAGGGTAAATCTGCTTGGTCAACATAGCCCCAAATGGGAGAGTTGGGCACCTGTGGGCAGTAGTAAACAACCCTTCTGAAGCGCTGATGAATGCTCTAGACCCTCTCTCCCTTGGAAAATGCATATGTGAATGAATGGAACTTTGTGTTCATTCATTTAACACAAATTACTGAGCTCCTACTGGGTGCCAGGCCCTCCTCTAGGTGCTAGCCATCCTGCAGTAAGCAAAACACAAACATTCCTAGCTTAAGGAGTCTAAGGGGAAGATCATAACAAAATAACCAGGTAGCCAGTGTATTGAAGGTAAAGGTGCTGAGGTCAAAAATAAAGCAGAGAAGAAAAGAAAGGAATGTTGGGAGATGGCAGTTTGTGGTTTAAAGAAAGTGGTCAGAGAAGGCCTCCCTGAGAAGGTGACATTTGAGCTAGGTATTGCTGGTGGGGGTAGAGTGGGGAGGAAATTAGCTATGATGCTATCTGGGGGAAGAATGTCACAGCCGCAGAGAACAGCAAGTACAAGGGCCCTGAAATAGGAGCAGACCTGGCCCATTCCAGGACCATCAAAAAAGTGATGAGATCAGAATAATATTGGGGGCAGATTGTAAGTTCATATAGGCTAGTGTTGGATCTTTGGCTTGTCATCTGAGTGACTTGGGAGCCCCTGGAGGTTCTGGGCAGAGAAGGAATAGGATCTCCCTTCTGTTTCAAGAGCCTCCCTTGAACTGCCTTATGAACTGACTGCAAGGGCGGGGTGGGAGAAGGGCCTGGTAGGAGACTGTGGCAGTGGTCCAGGCCAGAGGCCATGGTGGCTTGGACCAGGGTGAGAGCAGTGGATGTGGGGGAGCAGCAGTTGGATCCCAGACATTTTATATATCCTAAAGATAGAGCCAGCATGATTTGCTGTCACATCTTTGAAAGTATAAAAGAACATCTGAACAGTATACTCATGTCATTGATGCTTAATCTTTTGCTGGTAATAGTAATAATAATATAAGGAGGTTGTTTTGAAGATCAAAATGCTTAGCGCAGTGCCTGGCATCTAGTAAGGGCTCAATCAAAAGTAGTTTTTATTAGTGAAATGAGCATGGAGTCAGTCATTACCAAGTTAAGCCTCTGAACTAATAGCAACCCTGCAAACTATTTAGCCTCTGTGACCCTCAATTCCCTCACCTGTAAAGTGTACCAACTTGACCAAGGTGGGAGTTAAATGAATAAAGTTCTGGCACACTGTAGGACTCAGCAGCTCAATAAGCTGATTAATAAGGTTATTACCTCATATGATCATTGTGAGAGTTGACCGAGATAATATGTACACAGCATTTAGAGCTGCCACTGTTATTCTGCTCCTTGTGTACCCACAGGGGAGGGCAATGTCCTGGGCATTGTCAGCCTTCAAAAATATTGCATGGATGAATGAATGAATGGATGGATGGAGGCATGAATGAGCAAAGTGCAGTGAGTTTCATGGTTGTTAAAAGGGATGGAGGCAGTTGTACAGAGGCCAGGGTGAGCACTGTCAGCCTGCATTACCTAAATCCATCCTCCTCAAACTGGGCTAATGTGGGTCCTTTTGGAATCAAGGGATTTTTCTGGAGAGCTTACTTCATTCACAGATGTTGGGGACATTTTTTTATTTTATTTTATTTTATTTTATTTTATTTTATTTTATTTTTGATACGGAGTTTCACTCTTGTCGCCCAGGTTGGAGTGGAATGGCATGATCTCAGCTCACTGCAGCATCCGCCTTCTGGGTTCAAGTGATTCTCCTGCCTCAGCCTCTCGAGTAGCTGGGATTATAGGTGCCCCCACCATTCCCAGCTAATTTTTTGTATTTTTAGTAGAGACGGGTTTTGCCATGTTGGCCAGGCTGGTCTCGAACTCCTGACCTCAGGTGAACCACTGGCCTTGGCCTTCCAAAGTGCTGGGATTACAGGCATGAGCCACCGAGGCCGGCCCGGAAATTTATTTTTTATATTACATTTGTCGTATATTTGATCTTTAATATTCAAGCTAACCCAGATATATCAGGGAATAGAATGCACAGTTCTCATGAGTTCTGAACAGAGATGGGAGACTTCTGAAGCATGTCATGGTCACTGTGAGCAGCATCAGACTCTGACCCCAGACTGATCACAGACCTGACCTCGCCCTCCTGGAGGAGGTTCGCTTTTCTAACCTTCGGGGGATTGTAGAAGCCCTCAGTTGAGAAACGATAACCAGAGATGTGTCACATTTTGGTGCTCGGCTATAATTCAACAGAGCATTTCTACTGGGCACTTACTATGGGCCAAAGGCAGTTAGTGCAGGGAGCCCTGCCCTTCAGGTACTAGGAGTTTATTTGAAAAAATGTCTGCATTCAATCACTCTTTTATAACATGGCCAGAGAGAGCCTTCCAGCAGTCCTCTCTGACTATCAGACTTCCTGATTGAGAATGCTTTAGTGGATCCCCGTGGCTAACAAGCTAAAGAGTAACCTCCCAGCCCTGTTAGGAGCAGGACCCACTCCATCTCCCTGCCACTCCACTACATGAATCCTGAACAAGTGAGGGCTGCTCTCTGGAACACCCCAAAGTGCCCCACCTGCTCTCTAATATCCCAAACTTTGCACTTGCTGGTCCATCTGCCTGGAATGTCCTTCCTCCCTTTCCTCTGGGCAAATTTTTTTCCCCCTTTCTCCCCAGTGACTAGCCCAAGCCTATCTTCCTTGCACTGCCCTGGCATTTTACATTCCTACTTCCTAGAGCTGGAGATGATTTGTCCACATTGGAGAGACCCTCAAGAGCAAAGCCTGAGTCCTCATCTCTGCACCCCTAACCCAGCACCCAGGAGGTGCTCTGTTTTAGGGAGAGGAGACAGATCTTTTTTTTTTTTTTTTTTTTTTTTTTTTTTTTTTTTTTTTGAGACGGAGTCTCGCTCTGTCGCCCAGGCTGGAGTGCAGTGGCCGGATCTCAGCTCACTGCAAGCTCCGCCTCCCGGGTTCACGCCATTCTCCTGCCTCAGCCTCCCAAGTAGCTGGGACTACAGGCGCCCGCCACCTCGCCCGGCTAGTTTTTTGTACTTTTTAGTAGAGACGGGGTTTCACCGTATTAACCAGGATGGTCTCGATCTCCTGACCTCGTGATCCGCCCGTCTCGGCCTCCCAAAGTGCTGGGATTACAGGCTTGAGCCACCGCGCCCGGCCAGATCTTAACTTTTGATAGATATCAAAAGTTAAACTGGGTACTCTAGAGAAATTGTACCAATTTCTCCCCCCCTGCAGCAATGCCCATATGTTGACCCTGCAATTCCAGTTTATACATATACGATAGAGATGTGCTTGCATATGAATGAAATGATACATGTATGTGGTCATGTATTGTGTAACTGAAAGCGGGGAGTTAGGTTCCATAAGGTTACTTTATAGCAAAAAGAAAGAGATTGGAAACAACCTTAACTTTATCAATACAAGATAAAGAAATTAGCAGTAGTTAAAGAAATTAAGGTATATCACCCAACTGTTGAAGAAGAAGGAGGGGGCCCCCCTGTATAAAAAGATCAACACAGGCTGGGTGTGGTGTCTCACGCCTGTAATCCCAGCACTGTGGGTGGTTGAGGCGGGCAGAGCACCTGAGGTCAAGAGTTCGAGACTAGCCTGGCCAACATGGTGAAACCCTATCTCTACCAAAAATACAAAAATTAGCTGGGCGTGGTGGCGCATGCCTATAATCCCAGCTACTCAGGAGGCCGAGGC
This sequence comes from Theropithecus gelada, assembly GCF_003255815.1. Classification (NCBI taxonomy): domain Eukaryota; kingdom Metazoa; phylum Chordata; class Mammalia; order Primates; family Cercopithecidae; genus Theropithecus; species Theropithecus gelada. Next base: position 42,226,215 of record NC_037674.1, on the reverse strand, counting down.
AGGAGAATCGCTTGAACCCAGGAGGCAGAGGTTACAGTGAGCCAAGATCACACCATTGCACTCCAGCCTGGGTGACAAGAGTGAAACTCCCTCTCGGAAAAAAAAAAAAAAAAAGATCCAGACATTAACTAACAACGATGTATACAGTGTGCTACAATTTGCTTGAAATGTTTAAAAGCATAAAGGCTTGTATACACAGAAATGTTGGAAAGATACATGATAAGTTGGTATAAATGGTTGCTTCTGGGGAAGGAAACCAGAAGACTGGAAAGCTGGGTGAATAAACTCTTCAACCCATACCCATCTGGTTTTTTGTTTGCTTGCTTATTTTTATTCTAATAAATAGGTAATACTTGAACTTGGTACAAAATATAAGACAGACCAAAGATTCAGTACAAAAGAGACCTCTCTCCTGCCCTCAGCCTTCTTGGTATATATCCTTCCGTACCTCCTGAATTTTTGCACCATGAGCTGAATTACCCATTCAAAAACAATTAAATCAGGGCCAGGTACAGTGGTAATCCCCGCTACTCGGGAGGCTGAGGCATGAGGATTGCTTAAAGCCAGGAGTTTGAGGCCAAAATGTGCTCTGACCATGCCTATGAAGAACCACTGCACTCCAGCCTGGCAACAAAGTGAGACCCTGTCTCCAACCTCAAACACACACACACACACACACACACACACACACACACACACACACACAAACACACACAAAGTATTTTAAAATAATAAATATATTATTAAAATAGTAAATATTTGTTGAAGAAAGGAAGAAATCAACAAAATAATTGTTGATTAAATCATTAAGTACATAAAACAATTCAGTAACCTGCAAAGCAGAACACTGACTGACTGACAAACGAAACGACAAAAACAAGAAGAGATCTAAGTAAGAACTGCCGACAGTCAGAACGTGCATCCTGTCTTGTCTTGCTTTTAGTTTCCTGTGTGTACATCTCCTCTTCCTAGGCAGACCAGGACAGGCTTTATGCTCTTATTTACTTCCCAGAATGAGGCACACAGAAAGTGTGTAATAAACATTCCTTGCTTAATTCCCACTAGCCTGAGCCATGCTCTGGAAGGGGCTGAAGGACATAGTCACCAGTGCCCTCCAGGGTATTATGACTTCCATGGGCCTTAGACACTGTCTTCACAGGCCCCTTCTCCCATGCCATTTTTAAAAACTATATTTCACTAGTGTATTGGCATCAAGACAAATGAAATCCAGGCTGGATTAGTTGTTATATATTTATTACTACCATTATTATTGCTTTAAATACAATTAAAATTAAAACATTTTGTAGGCCCCCTAAGATATCATGGGCCCTAGGCCCTGGACCTGCTGTACCTAATGGATAAGCCAGCCCTGGGCCTGTACCTTGGGCAATTGTATTCAGTAAGCAGGCACTGCTTCTAGGAGCGGCCTAGCTCAGGGAAATACACATTGGCTTCGGAGCCATGAAGACCTGGATTTGATCCCAGCTCCAGCACTTATCCTCTGGACCACTGTAAAGCAATCACTAAGGCTTCTTGAGCTCAGCATCCTCCCTGCTAAAACGCAGGGTTGCCCTGAGGATTAGAAATAATGTATGATGCTTAATAACGCCCATTACTACTGGTTGATTTGTCCCCAAAATGGAAGGGGTGCACTGGAGATGGGCCAGGTACATGGTTGGTGTTGAGAACACTGACCACAGCCAGGAGTCCCAGCCCCTTCAGAGGGAGAGGTGGAAGGTAGTGGTGGGAGGTGCATTCACTTGGCATTCTCTTAGTATAAGTCTGGAGCAGATAAGGAAAGATTAGAATTCAGAATCAAGTCTCTGCTCAGTGGGTCTCAGTTTTGGCTGTGTATTAGAGTCACCTGAGAGTTTTAAAAAACTACTGAAGCCCAGTCCCCATCCCAAACCAATTTAATCAGAATATTTGGTGTGGGGCCCAAGTGTGTTGGTTATTTTTGCTTTTTTAGCTCCCTGAGGTCATTCTAGTATGGGGCAGGGCCCAAGACCTCCATGGCTATACCTGTGGATGGAAGGGGTGAGCTGGAGAGTGGATCTGTCTTGTCTGGCAAACAACTTCTCACCTCAACCACTTCTTTTTTTTTTTTTCGTTGAGACGGAGTCTCACTCTGTCGCCCAGGCTGGAGTGCAGTGGCCGGATCTCAGCTCACTGCAAGCTCTGCCTCCCGGGTCTACGCCATTCTCCTGCCTCAGCCTCCCAAGTAGCTGGGACTACAGGCGCCCGCCACCTCGCCCGGCTAGTTTTTTGTATTTTTTTTTTTTTTTTTTTTTTTTTAGTAGAGATGGGGTTTCACTGTGTTAGCCAGGATGGTCTCAATCTCCTGACCTTGTGATCCGCCCATCTCAGCCTCCCAAAGTGCTGGGATTACAGGCTTGAGCCACCGCGCCCGGCCATCCCTCAACCACTTCTAAGACCATGAATTATTGGTGGCTGCCTGAGTGGATTGAAAGTGGGCAAACATCAGTTGTAGGAAGCCCTTACAAGACCCTGTGCCCAACAGAGTATTATTTTCTTAAAGACGGCTTCCCATACTGCAGTTTCAGGCTGCATCCAGCCTGGATCGACCCCTGCGGGTGCTGCTTTCAACCCAAAACCTTTCTGGGCCCCCAGATAAAAGGGACCAGAGCATGCCCCACCCCCCAACAGAGGAGTAACTAAGAAGACACAGGACTTATCCCAGGAAGCATTGGGTGGGTTTCTGCAAGGGTGGACCACAGGCGCCTCTACCTGAAGGCCTGGGTATAACTAACCTGTTGACTCCTAGGCCATCCCAGGCCCACTCAACCAGCATCTCTGGGTTAGGCCAGAGGTTGCAGTTTTTACCTGCTCCTGAGGGGATTCTTACACACAGTAACATTTTTGAGTTAAGAAAGGATGCACATTTGGATCTGGAAAAAGGTTAAATTGTGTATACATTTCTATCTGGAAAAAGGTTAAATAGTATATACATTTTGATCTGGAAAAAGGTTAAATTGTATATACGTATGTAAAAAAATCATCAAGGTTTACATTTAAGATGTATACTTTACACACCAGACACAAAAGACAAAAGAGAATCTACCTACCAGGAGTCTGCAGCTTTGGGAAGGAGAATAAGGAGAGGCTGCCTGGAAGAGGGGCTCTTTGAGCTGGGCCTAGATCGGCAGAAAAACAGGGAGCAGAGCAGAGGGAGTTGGGAGGTTCAAGAAGAAGATACTTCTGTAGCAATAGCAGTGGAGAAGGGGGGTGGAAATGGAGGGAGGGTTGGTTCTGGGGCCTTGTCAGGCAACTGCCTCATCCCCACCCAGGAGCAGGGTGTCCTCAGAGGACCAGGGCCTGTGTGGTCAGCAAAGGTAGCCCATGTAAACTCCCAACTTGCCTGCAAGTGCATCCAGGTCATTCTCCCCAACAAGACAGCATTGTTTGGGGTTCCAATGCAGGGCAAGAAAAACAGAGAGCCCAATTGTCCCTGTCATCATGGGTATATAATTTATAATAATGTCAGCTATTAAAGGATTTTTAGTAATTAACTGACAGTGGTGTGCTATTTCACTGCATTTTTGCCTGCCATAATGATCTTGAACTTTGCAAGGCAGTTTTGAACTTGCTCAAAATAAGCCCTGAATACAAAGAAGGGTGAGATAATTCCAAATGAGGGGTAAGAGGGGTTGGACAAAACAGGGCTGTCCTCCTCCCAGGAAGAGGGATGCACTGTGCAGAGCCAGGGAGGCTGAGGCCCCCCGTCTTTCCAGGGAGCTACCCACCCAGTAAAGTGCCTGCCAGGCCAGAGTGGTCAGTAAAGCAAGTCAGCCGTTTCATGATAATGTGGTAAGTTGCATGTTTTCAACATAACTTATTTGCATGATACACAGCTAGGAATATTTTTCCCTTCCCCAAAGAAATATGCTTCCTTTTTTGCTTTTCCTGAAATATATAACTCTCTTGGTATATCCTTTGCTCTTTTGATTTTTAACAGAGACATAAGAATAGGAAATATTTCTTTCTCCTCTTATTTCACTTAAAAAAAAAAAAAAAAAAAAGCCAACATAAGCCCAAAGATGAATCGTAACTGACACTGAGTACTAGAAAGGTATTAAGCCGACCAGGTGCAGTGGCTCACGCCTGTAATCCCAGCACTTTGGGAGGCCAAGGTGGGTGGATCACGAAGTCAGGGGATCAAGACCATCCTGGCTAAAACGGTGAAACCCCCGTCTCTACTAAAAATACAAAAACTTAGCTGGATGTTGTGGTGGGTGCCTGTAGTCCCAGCTACTCAGGAGGCTGAGGCAGGAGAATGGCGTGAACCTGGGAGGCAGAGCTTGCAGTGAGCAGAGATTGCGCCACTGCACTCCAGCCAGGCGACAGAGCGAGACTCGTCTCAAAAAAAAAAAGAAAGAAAGAAAGGTATAAAGCCATGGTGAGCTCAGGCCCAGCGTTAGTGAAGCATATGCTTCTCCACAATCAGGACTGCAGGCCCAAGGCAGAGACAACCTCAAATGACAACCTCAATTCTCCCTTTTCTCCTTAATAGCAGAATGATTACTCTTATTTAAATTATTTTTAACTGGGCAAATTTTGTCCTGGAAAAAAAGACTACCTTGGCCTGAGCACAGTCACGTAACTACCCCTTCTCTCTCCCTTGCACTCAGTGTAGCCATGTGACTCTTTCTGGCCAATAAGATGTAAAGAGAAGCATTGTGTGAGACTTCTGGAAAGACTGCATAAAGGCTGCTGATTCAGCCGAGAAGCACCTTTTTTTGCCTTCAACCTTTCCTTCTTTGGCCTAGGTTATAGATGTGACAGCTGGAGCCCTGGAAGTCATCAGGGACCATGAAGCGACCTTTGCAGAGAAAAGCCATACACTGGGCTGGGCACCATGGCTCATATCTGTAATCCCAGCACCTTGGGAGGCCGAGGTGGGTGGATCACCTGAGGTCAAGAGTTCGAGACCATCCTGGGCAACATGGTGAAACCCTGTCTCTACTAAAAATGCAAAAATTAGCTGCACGTGGTGGCACGCACCTGTAATCCCAGCTACTCAGGAGGCTGAGACAGGAGAATTGCTTGAACCCAGGAGGCAGAGGTTGCAGTGAGCCGAGATTATGCCTGGGTGACAGAGCGGGACTCCATCTCAACAACGACAAAAAAATAAGCCATACACTGAAGATGGAAGAACAGAAAGAGAGAGGAGCATAAGTCCCTGATGGCTTTTTGAGTCTCCCATGCCAGGCCTGGGCTGTCTATTAATCTTCTGACTTCTTTTATATGAGAAAGAAGCATCCATCTCATTTAAGCTACTGCTATTTTGAGTTTTTCTGTTATAATTGGCCCAACTTAATTCATGTCAGAGTAACCGGGCTCACTGCAATGGACTGAATGTTTGTGTCCCTGCAAAACTCACATGTTGAAACCTAATCACCAATGTGATGATATTAGGAGGTGGAGCATTGGGAGGTGATTAGGTCACGAGGGTAGAGCCCTCTTGAATGGGATTAGTGACCTTATAAAGAAGGCTCCAGAGACCTCCCTCCACCTTCTGTCAAGTAAGGACACAGCAAAAAGACAACCATCTGTGAACCAGGAAGGACCTCACCAGACCCCAAATCTGCTGGTGCCTTGATCTTGGACTTCCCAGATCTGTGAGAAATTAATTTCTGCTGTTTATAAACCACCTCGTCTATGGTATTTTATTATAGCAGCCTGAATGGACTAAGATACTCTCTGTCACCTAATAGTCCAAATTTCAAATGTAGCCAGGTATACAGATTTGTATATGACATATTATGATGTCAAAAATGTTAGAAACCACGTAAAAATATTTAAAACACTGAGCAGGCCAAACAAACCATGTCTGTGAGCTGTATTCAGCCCAAGTGGCCCTCTGGCCTATACCACGAATGGTGGTGATTAGGCCTGTTAAAAACAGCCAGTCCTGGCTGGGCGTGGTGGCTCACGCCTGTAATCCCAGCACTTTGGGAGGCTGAGGTGGGCCGATCACGAGGTCAAGAAATCGACACCATCCTGGCCAACATGGTGAAACCCCGTCTCTACTAAAAATCCAAAAATTAGCTGGGCATCGTGGTACATGACTGTACTCCCAGCTACTCAGGAGGCTGAGGCAAGAGAATTGCTTGGACCTGGAAGGTGGAGGTTGCAGTGAGCCAAGATCGCGCCACTGTACTCCAGCCTGGCAACAGAGTGAGACTCTGTCTCAAAAAAATAATAATAATAATAAAGAAAACAGCCAGTCCTGTCATTTCTGTAAGGATTGTACTTCCCCATCCACTTGAACTTAAGTGTGACCATATAATTTGTTTTGACTGATGAAATATGAGCAGAAAAGATGAGCAGAAGGGATGTAAGACATTTCTGGGCAGACAACTTCAGAACCAGTGTGGGGTTTGTCACATCCTCTTTTCTCTGCAGCCACCATTATAAAAGTATGTCAACGTGGAGCTTCCTTCAGCTGGATCTTCGAGTAACTTGGAAGAACAGAGCACCCTGATAACCTGTCTTATAGTGCATAAACAAGAAATAAACATGTTTGTTGGAAAGCCGCTGGGACTAGAGGGGTGTTTGTTACCACAGCATTACCTAGCTTATCCTGACTGACCTGCCATCTTGCATCCTGGATATTATTACTGGAATTGCACAAAACCCTCCCTTGGGTTTTTTTCTGTGGGTGAAATTTCCCCCTCTTTCTAGCCCTCCTACTCATTCTTTTTTCCATGCATTATTTCACTCTTTCACACATTCATATGTCAGAGGCATGGGAGGAGGCTTCTAGGTGGCAAGTCAAGCCCCTGCTCTCAGGGAGCTCACATGCCTCCTCTGATTGAGTGGTCTTCCCTTATGGATCCTTGTGGACCCTTCCCAGCCTCCCTCAACCAACCTAGCCATGAGTGGGGAACAGAGCAGGTGGGGTGGAGTCCTTTGAGGACAGCCTCTTAGGACTAGGATTTGTGTCAGGGTTGGGTTTTTGTTTTTATTTTTTAATTTAATTCAACTCTTACCACTTCTAGTTAGAAAATCAATGCTCAGAGAGGTTAACTAACTTGCCCAGTGTTACACAGTTAGGAAGCAGAGCCCTGGACTTGAAGCCAGTTCTGACGACTTGCCAGGCCTGTGCACCCTGACTACCCTATACTACCTGCCTCTACAGAAGCCTCTCGACCGGGGTCAGTACCATCCTCAAACACCATTGGTAGCTCTGAGGCCCCACAGCAGCTAAATGCACAGGCTCTGGAGACAGACTGCCTGGGGTCAAAGCCCAGCTCTGCCCTCTCATACCTGTATTACTGTAGGCAAATTAACCTCAGTTTCCTCATCTGTAAAATGGAGGTAATACTGGAGTCTATTTGAGCCAATATAAATAAGGTGCTTAGAATGGTACCTGGCACACAGTATATGCCCACTGAATTTTAGCTATTAACACTATTATTATCTTTATGCCTCATGAACAGTTGATTTTGTCAGATTTCCTGCCCTGCTGACCTCTAGTGGAGAGGATATTGAAAGAATGGGACGCTAGATGGTTATGCTTTGAAAATATTAGTCATTATCTCATATGAAACTCACAATAAATTTGTTCAGGTAATTAGTGTAAGAGCCTCCTTTACAGATAAGAAAAATGAATCTCAGAGGCTAGTTTCCTGCCCCACATCTAAGAAGGGATAGTAGAGAGACTCAGAGCCAGATCTGTCTGTCTTCAGCTCTGGAGGGGTTTCCATGACATGACTTAGATGGAGAGGAGTCCAGTGGTGTAGGGAGCTCACTTCCCTAGGCCAGGGAAGCCCACAGAAGAGGGTGAAGCACAGAAGACTATGGGTGCAGTCATTTGACAATGGCCACCTTTTGGGACTCCACTGTGGGCAAGGCGGGCATGGTAAATCCATCATACTAGCTGCTGATGCCAAGTGACTTTCTCTGGTGAGCCAAGTGTGGCCCCTGTGACAGCAGCTTCCTCTCCTATTTCCATCTGCCTCTCTCTAAAGTTCCCAAGTGATGGCCAGCCTTCCCTGAACTCACTCTGACACATGGATATAGGCAAGTCCTGCAAAACCTGAGTGGGGGAAGATACAACGGCACTGAGGTTGGGGAGTCCATGCTGAAAAATAGAGGCCTATTCACTGGCCCCACGTGGGGAGTCTGTGCTAATGATGCATGTCCAGACTGGGTGGGGCCCACTTTAGCCTTTAGCTGATGGACAGGGAAACAAAGACTGAGAGCCTGGGTCTCTGGGAATGCACCACACGTCTCAGGGAGGTGGGTAATGGGAACGAGTCTCCTACCTCTGCTCTCTCTCCTGCCCATCCCAGAGACTCAGATTAATGCCCTCACTATCTCCACTGCCTTTAGCTGGATTTCTCTTCAGTTTCTCCTAAGTTAAGGGAAGAGCACTCCCATGACCTACTTCTGTCTGCTTATTTTGTCATAGATTGAAAAAGGATTTGAAATTCTCACTGAATCTGATGCAGTTAGTGCAAATCTGTGGTCAGCAGAAGAAACAGGAGGGCTTGACCTGTACTCTGTGGAAGCTAATAGAGCTTGCACAGGGGCTTGAATGTGGTGGATGGCAGCTATGTCCATTAGAATGCTTTGGTGCTTTTGTTTGGGTAAAAAAAAAAAAAAAAAAAATTTAAAAAGAAGGCTTTGGGCTGCAAGTAACTGGAAATCCAACTCAAAGTGGTTCAAACAATAAGAATCTTTATTATTTCATTAAAAAAAAAAAAAAACACCTGGATGTAGGACAGGCTCTTAGAGAAGCTCCACGAAGTAATCAAGAACCTAGTTCTTTCTATTTGTATTTCCATCCACAGTGGGTCAGTTTTGCCTCCACTGGCTTCCCTTGCAGTTGCAAAATGGCTGCTGCAGTTCCAGGCATCACGTCAGACACCCTGAAGAACATCTCTCCTGCTATCTTCTTTCTAAGAGTAAAAAACTTTTACCCAGAAACTGCCTACTACGTTTCTCCTCAAATCTCATTTCCCAGAACAGGGTCATCAGCTAACACGGGGTAAAGGAATTTCACCATGTGTTAGGTGGCTAGGTATCTTCTGTGAGGCCCTCCCCTTCTCCACCCTCTCTGTGTCCTGCAAGGCTGATGTGTATGGTCCACATCTACAGGCAACCTTGCTGTCTGACTTCAGGGTGAACTTAGCTAATGGGGAATGCCAAAGAAGTCCTCACAGAATGGGAAGAGGGAGAGGTCAAAGTGTTTGTTCTCCTGGTGCCCTCCTTGCTGGGTTGCCATAAGTCTGCTGTATCTTCAACCAAAGGCCACAGCTTCCATCAGGCAGCACTCTCCTGTACTCTCCGTACTCTACCTCCTCTAGTTCCAGTTCCTGCTCCCTCCCTTGCCTTCTCAGGCCTAGGAGAAGAAGCAAGCTCCCCATCATTTCCAGCCCCAGGATACTTCAACATCCCTTAATGCAATTCTCAAACCCTTCCCATACTTTTGCAATAATCCTTTGCCCAGCTCCCTCAGTTACCCAGCCAGAAGGTGCTATTCTCTATCCTTCCTCAAACCTGATCAATACACTGGACTGGGACAGAGCTCCCTTTGCAGTCTTGAATCACTGTCTCTTGGGCCTCTTCCAAGAAGGTCTCTTTGGCACTTAACCCTCAGTCCACCAAATAGCATGCATCTCCCTATCCCCCATCTTGACTTCCCCATCTCTGTCAATAGTACCACCAACCACTCAGTATCCCAGAGTCAAAACCTGGGTATCAACTTCTCCTCTCCCACTGCCCTGTCCCCCGTTCCACACAGAATAGGATCTATTGGTTCCACTTCTAACTCTTTCCACACCTCAACCCTTTACTCAATTTCAGGCCTCCATCACTGCTCATCTGTCTCATGATAGCAGCCTTCTAAGTGATTACCCTGCCTGTGATTCATGCCACTCCCTGCTGCTGCAAGAAACTTCCTTAACCACAGCTCTGACCACGATGTTATTCTCCTGCTCAAAAACCTGCCCCCATTCCAAATGCCTTATTCCATCATCAAAGCCCTCCATGCTTAGCCCCCTACCCAGATTCCTGGTTTCAGTTCCTGCTACATGCATAACCCTTGGGCTATAGAGGTCAGCTATTGCTGGGAAAAATAATCACCCCCAAAACTCAGTGGCTTAAAACAACAACTTCTGTTATTGCCCAGTTCTGCTGATCTGGGCCAGGCTTGGCTCACTCACATGTCTGCAAGCAGCTGACAGCAGGCTGGTCTAGGATGTCTCACTCACTTGCCTGGTGGTTGTCTGGGTGTTGGCTGGGTGAAAGGAAGTGACTAGGCCATATGTCACTCATCATCCAGCAGACTAGCCTAGAAGTATATTCGTTATCTGTTGCTGTGTAACAAATTAGACAGCTAAAAATAATACACATTTATTTTCTCACAGTTTCTGTGGGTCAGGAACTCAAGTGCTGCTGAGCTGCATACTCTGGCTCAGCCTCTCTCACAAGGCTACAGTCAAGGTATCAGATGGGGAGGGTCTGTTTCCAAGTTCACTTATGTGCCTTTTGGTAGCTCTCAGGTCCTCACTGGCTGCTGGGGAGAGACATCATTTCCTTGCCATTTGGGCTTCTCCATAGGGCAGCTCACAACATGGCAGTGGACCCCCTCGGCCAGGGAACAGTGACCCCTTCAGCAAGGGAACAAAAAACGGACCACAAGATGGATGTCACACAGCCTTTTAAAACCCAATATCATAGGAGCCAACCTATCGCTTTACCAGTGTTCTATTGGTGACAAGCGAGTCTCTAGGTCCAGCCCATACTCAATGGGAGAGGATCACACAGGGCATTCACGCCAGGAGCCATTTTCAAGGCTGCTGGTTACACTGGGCTTGATTTTAGGCAGTGGCAGTGTTCCACCTAAGAACAGCAAGAGTGAATGCAAAAGTGTGCAAAGTCTCCTGAGGCCCAAGCTTGGAATTTGCATACGGTTAGCCAAGGCAAGTCATAGGGCCAAACCCAGATTCAAGATGTGGAGAAATAGACTCTATCTCTTGATGGGAAGAGTTACCAAGTTACATTGCAAATGAGCATAGGTACTGGCAGGCATGGAGAATAATGGAAAATTATGTCCATTTTTGCAAAGAACCACATGAGCTTTCCCAGGTGTTCCCCACTTGGAAAAGCCAAGTGTGCTTTCAAGCCCACAGGCCTTTTTTTTTTTTTTTTTTTTTTTGAGACTGAGTCTCACACTGTCGCCCAGGCTGGAGTGCAGTGGCGCGATCCCGGCTCACTGAAACCTCCTCCTCCCGGGTTCATGCCATTCTCCTGCCTCAGCCTTCTTAGTAGCTGGGACTATAGTCAGGCCACCATGCCTGACTAATTTTTGTATTTTTAGTAGCAACGGGGTTTCACCATGTTGCCCAGGTTGGTCTCAAACTCCTGACCTCAGGTGATCCACCTGCTTTGGCCTCCAAAAATGCTGGGATTATAGGCATGATGCAGTGCTCCCGGCCACCCACAGGCCTTTGAAGGCTCAGTTTCCTCCTCCTGTGCTGTTCTGCCCCACCTTGGCCTGTGACCATCCTGCCAGTCTTCAAGGACCAACTCGCACTCTATATCACTTTCCTTTTTCTCCTATAACAAATTACTATGAACTTAGTGGTTTCAAACAACACGTATTTATTATCTTTCTTATAGTTCTGGGAGTCTGAAGTCCAAAATGGGTGTCACTGGGTTAAAATCAGAGCACTGGCAGGGCTTCCTGCCTTTCAGGAGGCTCTAGGAGAGAATCCATTTTCTTGCCTTGTCCAGCTTCCAGAGGCAGCCTGCATTCCTTGGCTTGTGCCCCCTTCCTCCAATTCAAAGACAGGAATGGCTGGTAGAGGCTTTCTCACTCATATCACTCTGACACTGCCTCTTCTGCCTCGCTGCCACTTATAAGGACTCTTGCAATTAGGCAGGGCCCCATCAGATAACCCAAGACAATTTCCCCCATCTCAAAGTCAGCTCATTAGCAACCTTAATTCCACCTGCAACCTTAATTCCCCTTTGCCATGTAACCTAACACATTCACAGGTTCCAGGGATTAGGACACGACATCTTTAGGGGGCTGTTATTCTGCCCACCACCCTACCTCACTGCCACCTCCTTAACCCCCTGTAAACAACAATGGCAGAAGCATTTATTGAGTACTTACTAGGTGCCTGCCATTGTGCCCAGAGCTTCTTCCCAGAAGGTCTCTTTGACCTTTGAATGGTCTCATCCATTCCTCACAACCCTATGGACAGGTTTTTTTTTAGTGTTCTCATTTTACATACTCAAAGAAGTAACTCCCCAAGGTCACACTGTGAGTAAGGACTGGATATTGGAATTTGAACTCAAGTCTGCCCAACTCTGAAGCCAGAGTCCCAACCACTTGCTCATGCTGCCTACTTTGAGGACACCCTGATCCCTCCTATTAGAAGTCACCCCTCCTCTGCGCTCCCATAACTGAGTAATTGGGCCTGTCTTTTAAGAGATACTCTTCTGAAGTTTCCATTTTGGACAGGCCACCTCCCCAGTGCCTCTGTCAAAGTAGTCATAGTACTTCTTTAATGAAAATCTCCTATGTACCAGATCTTTCACATACAACATCTCACACTCTCTGCTAAGGCAGGTGCTATTTTCACTTTCCAGGTGAGAAAATAGACTCACAGAGTTCTGATTCTGCCACAGCATTCATTAGTGTCACTGCTGGAAGTAGAATGCAGCTCTAATTCCAAAGCCAGCTAGGCCACCTCCTGCAGCTGCAAATGCCCACGGCCTTTGCACACAGAATAGAAATACATCACAAGCTTGCTTCAAGATGGTTGTGTAGGACATTGGGTACAGTGGGGATTCTGGAGCCATGCTGCTGGGGTTCAACTCCCAGCACTCCCATTTTCTGTTTGTGTGACTTTAGGCAAGCTACTTAACCTATGTCTGATTCAATGTCCTCGTCTGGAAAATGGATATAATGATAGCACCTACCTCATAAGGGCTGTTGCAAAGATTAAATGAGTTAATATGCCTTAAGTGCCTCTGCAGTCATGCCACATGGTAAGTACTCAAAAGTGTTAGCTATGAATATGAGTTGGCCTGGTCAGCTGTGGGTCACTCAGTTCCCCTGCCCCAGTCTTGCTGGGCATTTCCCTTCTATGAAACATTACCCCAGACTGTGTGAATGGAAGGCTATCTGGAAGACCCACAAAGGTAAATGTTGAGAAAATACTTTGTAAACTGTAGAGTACTGTACCCGTGTTGGCTATTAATGATCGAAAGTACTTGGCAATCAGGCTGGGAAACCTGAATTCCCCTGGAGGACCCAGTTCAGGCCTCCTCAGCATTGGCCCCAGAGAAACAGAGGGCCGCAGCTGTCATATTGCATCCTCCCCACCCATCTCCGCCACTCCCTCCCCCAGTCCATCCTGGGGTGGCCGAAGCTGCAGGAATGTGATGGTATCTCCGCAAACAGACAGTCTGTTCCCAGAGGAGACAGGGCCGCCCCTGGGAGGCCCGACTCTCCCCAGACTCGGCCCCAGTAAACACAAGCCTCTGTCCTCTTTATCAGCTTTGCTCTGCAGCAGCGGAGACAGTCTGCCCGCTGGGGAGTCACTGCAGAGCGATAAGCCACTAGGCCCCTTGTTGGCCGCCCTCCTGGGGCCACAGCCCAGCTGCCTGGGAATAGGAATCTTCAGGCTGGCCTGGCTTGGGGCCTGAACAACCTCCACGGACTAGGGGGCTGAGAGTGAGGGGCTGGCTGCCTATACCCGGAGGATGAAGGAAGTAAAGGCCCAGAGTTGTGTCAAGAGGCCAGGGGACAGAGTGTGCATGGCCCTCGATTGCTCTTAAAGACTTGTGAATCTCTTAATTACTTTGCTTTGCAAGATACCTTTATCATCATCATTATCTTTACATATTGATGATGCTTTTACTGCTAATGTTTTCAAGTCCTGCTTTACTGGATGATATTAATGTATGTAAAGCACTTCCCACTGGGCCTGGTGAGGGCTCAGTTTAAGTTAGCTTGCAGTAGTAGCAGTGTCCTAGTGTCCTTGTCATCATTCTGGTGGTATGGCCAACCCCCAGTTTCTTATAAATAATACTAGCTAATGTTTATGTGGGTCATGCCCATTATGGCTTCAGTTTCTCAACTCCCTGGAGATGGGGAGTACTGGAGTGAACAGTGTCCTATTTGACAGAGCAGGAAACTGAAGGGCCCAGAGAGGTGAAGTGCTTTGCCCAAGGCTGTACAGCCAGGACATGGGACCAGCTGGGATCAGCCCCAAGTCCTCAAACTCAAAGTCTGAGGCTTTCTTTCTTTCTTTTCTTTTTTTTTTTTTCTATTCTGGGCACTGCCTACTGTTGACCAACGAGTGAGGAGCCTGGAGTGAGTCACTGGTCCCTGTCCTGAGCCCTCTCTGGAGTCAGGGAGGGGACAGAGCAAGATCCCTCATGTTAGAAATCTGCTGACAGCTTCTCCACAGCATCTTGGAAAGCAAACCAGTGACTTCTGTGAACCCACAGGATGAGCACTTGGCCAGGAGTCCAACAGCTCTGGGTTCTAGTCCCAACCCTGCTGCTGTCAGCCTGGTGACCTGGGGCCGAACAGTTACCCTGTCTGGGCTTGGTCCCAAGATCCTATTTCCTCATCTTGTAAAATAAGTCACTTCCTCTGCCTTCACCATCTCCAAGGTTGCTCGGTGAATTAAATGAAGCGATATATGGTAAAACCTCTTGGTGAGGCGCTCCGGCGTAGAACCATCCTCTCTTCCTGAACAACTGACTTTCAAACTGCTGACCATGATGGAGGGCCCAGCTCAGATGCTTCCCCTTCCAGGGAGCCCTCTCCGGTCTTTCAGCTGGGCACAACCACAGCCTCCTCAGAGCTGGCATGCCTCTTCTGGGGCACTCTCTGCCTTGCATGGGGTCAAAATTCAGGGCTAATTTCTGGTGACATTCCCCGATTCCAGAATAGAGTCCAGTACACATTACGTGCTTAATAAAGCGAATGAGTGACAGAGTGAATGAATGAACTGCCAAAGGGAAACAGCCTCTCTATCCCCCTTCTCTGTCTATAAGAAGGCTTACAGAGCATGTCTCTTCCTCCTCTTTGGGCAGCTGGCATCGGGAAAGACCCCTGAGTGGCAGTTCTTCGTGAATACAACTTCCTTTCATTGCCACCTCCTATGCTTGGCTCCAGATCGTCAGGGACTCCCGGGGCCCCCCCGGGATTCTATCCTGACTCCCTGGCCTGGTCTTTGAAGCCCTTCCCAGCCAGGCCTCTTCTCTGGCCCCTGGTCTGGTGAGCACTCTCCGGTCCTGGGCCTTGCTTGTATTCTCCAATGCTCAGAGAAACATGTCTGTTCTCACCAAGCCTACAATCCAGCCACCACTGCAGGCTTTCCTTTGCCTCCTCCCTTCCAAATGCCCTCTACCTCCTCCCTTCCAAATGCCTCTACCCAGCCAGGTACTTTCCCCTAGCCAAGACACCCTCAAGTGGCCTTCGGTTCTCATAAATGGGTCCACCAGCACCTTCCCCGACCTCCAAATGTGTCCCCTGACTATTCCTTCCCTGATATCAATAGGCTCTGGATCCTCAGGGTGGCAGAGGGAGGAAATGGGCACTGAGTTAGAATTTGGGGCATCCAGAATGGCCTCCAAAATGTCTCAGGTTTTCTCAGGCCACATCTTCTTCCCTGTGCCTGTTGGACTGCTTCTGCCTCCATCACCCCATCTGCATCAGATTCCACATCAGATACACACCACAGGTGCCCCTTCAGTCCACTGCTGCCACCTCAGACCTCCAGCCACCCCTCCAGAATAGAGAGGCATGCCCGTGGCCTTGCTACCATCTACCCCAAACACCCACCCGATTGCCACCATAGCCACAAATACCTCCTGCGTGCCTACTATGTGCCAGGTACTGTTCTAGGCACTAGAGACACAGGCTGTGAACAAAGCAGACATGGTAGCTTCCCTCATGGAGCTTTCATTCTAATGTAGGAAATGAGGAAAACAGATAATAAAACAAAATAAGTGAGTAAAACATACAGCATTTTAAGTTAGTTGCATATAGCTAACTTTGCTGTCTTTGAAAATAAATGCAGTGGGGCATAGTGGCTCACACTTGTAATCCTAACACTTTGGGATGCTGAGGCAGGAAGATTGCTTGAGTTCAGGAGTTTGAGACCAGCCTGGGCAACATGGCAAGACCTCTTCCCTACAAAAAAATCAAAAATTTAGCTGGTGACGGTGGCATACGCCTGTGGTCCCAGTTACTAGGAAGGTTGAGGTGGGAGGACCGCTTGAGCCCAGGAGATCAAGACTGTCGTAAGCTATGATCATGCCACTGCAGTCCAGCTTGAGCAACAGAGCAAGACACTGTCAAAAAAAAAAAAAAAAAAAAAAAAGAAGGAAAAGAAATGCATGGGCTATAAATATATAAATAAAGCAGGGGTGGGTTTAGGAAGTGTGGGATGAAGTTGCCATTTATTTATTTGTTTATTTATTTATTTATTTATTTAGAGACAGGGTCTCACTCTGTTGCCCATACTGGAGTAGAGTGGCACAATCACTGTTCACTGCAGCCTTGATCTCCTTGGGCTCCAGTCATCCTCCCACCTCAGCCTCCCAAGTAGCTGGGCCACAGGCACATACCACCATGCCCAGCTAATTTTTATATTTCTTGTAGAGATGCGGTTTCAGCGTGTTGCCCAGGCTGGTCTCAAACTCCTGGGCTCAAGCGATCCTACTGCCTCAGCCTCCCAAAGTGCTAGGATTACAGCATGAGACACAGCACCCAGCCTGAAAGTTGCTATTTAAATGGGGTGACCAAGTAGGCCTTGTGAGAAGGTGCCATTTGCTCAAAGAGTTAGAGGAGGCAAGAGTGGGCCTTGAAGAGCACTTCAAGCAGAGGGAAGAGCCAGTGCAAAGGCCCCTGTTTGAGTTGGTGGGTTCCCTTCTCTGTGTGCTCACATTTGTCAGCCCTTTATTTGGTGCTTGTCGGAGTTCAAGAGTGTTGGAGGAAGTTTTTCACTTGGCCTCCTATCCTGCTTCACCAGGAGCTCCTTGGGGCAGAGACCCTGTAATGGTCAACTTCATAGTCAACACACACCCCACCCAAACATGTCTAGACACACACAGAGACACACACACATCCTAGACTCACACACTCATGTCCAGACATACACACCCAGACTCACACAAAGAGACCCTCACACTGTGGCCAATAGTGAAGGCCTCAGCTATTGTCTCCTGAGAGGGACTGAAGGAAGAGTAAATAATAATTAAGTGTGCCCAGCCCCGTCTAGTTTACAGAGGTCCCTCTTGTGTCTACTCTTGGAGCCTAAGAACTGGGTGGTTATTAAAGTGAGCCTCTGAGAGACCAAGGTGAACAGGCTGGTCACTGGTATGTGCAATACTGGAACCCGGCTTTTCTGATTATGCTCCAATTTGTGTTCATTTTTTAAAAATAGGATGTGAACATAGAACAAATTTCAAAATGTCCTTAGAGGCAAGTGTCCCGCCCTACTCCACCCCAGCACCCGGCTCCCACCACAGGGTCTGAGTGCACTCACCAGTTTATTTCTCCTTTACCTAAATGAAGACCTAGGCTCTCTTCTCTCTTCAAAGAGATTCTGCTTTGCAAATACATTTGACAGAATGAAAACAGGCCAGGAGCCTCTGGTCTGGAAGCACATCCTCTTTGCTCCTAGTACCCAGGCTGTCTGGGGCCAGGCTTGGCATCCATTCGATTTCTCCAAAACCACAAGCCTTTTGAATCCAGGACATGGCCGCTGCATGTCCCACGTAGAAGTCCCTGGGGAAGATCCACTGATCATGAGGAACCCGCTGTCCTCAGAGGGAGGAGATAGGGACTAAGGAAGAAGGGGAAAGAAGCAGGAAGGGGTTTCAGAGGCGGAAACTGGACACTTTAGGGGAAATCACACTTTCTGGAGTTTCTTTAAAATGAAGACCCCATTGAATTACTTCATTTTCTTTTTTCTTTTCCTTTTTTTTTTTTTTTTGACACAGAGTCCGTTCTGTCGCCCAGGTTGGAGTACAGTGGTGCGATCTCGGCTCACTGCAACTCCCGCCTCCCGGGTTCAAGCAGTTCTCCTGCCTCAGCCTGCTGAGTAGCTGGGATTACAGGCACCCACCACCACGCCCGGCTAATTTTTGTATTTTTAGTACAGACGGGGTTTCACCATGTTGGCCAGTCTTGTCTTGAACTCCTGACCTCAGGTAATCCACCTGCCTTGGCCTCCCAAAGTGCTGGGATTACAGGTGTGAGCCACCACACCCAGCCTTCTTTTATTTTCTTCCTCTGCAGTTTTACAGCTGACAGACTGCAAGTTCCCCATGAAAAGAATGGGGCTTGAATCAGCAGATGACCACCCCTTCTACATCCCAGTACAGTACCCCAAACACACTCAACTACAACTGTGTAGTGTAATGAGTGCCTTCCCTGCCCCAGGAGCAGATCAAGAGTCACCATGGGCCTGCTGCCAGGTGCTTACAGTCTAGGGGAGGGGACACACAAACACAATTAATTCCCAGTGGGCAGGCTAGGGAGCCTTGGGGGACCAAAGAATGGGTGCTCCCCATCAAGTGAGTAAAAGAGAGAGAAGAAAGGATATACAAGACCCCAGGCAGAGGGGTCAGCATATGCAAAGAGCTGGGGATGCTTAAGAAATGTTAAGGGGGACTGTAGTCTTGGGTGGCAGAGACCAAACAGAAGGTTCAGCGCAGGTCAGATGTGAAGGGCCTGGATGTCAAGGGATGTGTCTGATTTTATCTTATAGGTGGGGATTTTCAAGCAGGGTTGTGGCAGGATTCGACTTGTATTTTCTCTGGATCTCTCACAACTGGTGAGCAGTGCAGGGGATGGGTTGGAGGCAGAAGACTCTGACTAAAGTTGAGTAGAGAGAAAGCATTTATTTATTTATTTATTTATTTATTTATTTATTTTGGAGACAGAGTTTCATTCTGTTGCCCAAGCTGGAGGGCAGTGGTACGATCTCGGCTCACTACATCCTCTGCCTCTTGGGTTCAAACGATTCTCCTACCTCAGCCACCCGAGTAGCTGGGATTACAGGTGCCCACCATCATGCCAGGCTATTGTTTGTATTTTTAGTAGAGGGGGGGGGTTTCACTATGTTGGCCAGGCTGGTCTTGAACTCCTGACCTCAAGTGATTCACCCGCCTAGGCCTTCCAAATTGCTGGGATTATAGACATGAGCCACCGCGCCAGGTCGAGAAAACATTTATAATGCTTTCATTCTTAAACTGGGTGATGGAGATACAGTTTTTATATTTTTATGCTCTTTTTTAATGTCTGAAATAGATAATTAAACATTTAATAAAATAAATAAAAAATTTAATAATAAAATTAATAGCACTGTTACTAAGTGAATCAAAGCTCCAACAGGGCAAAGATAACAATAATTACCACTAATGACAAAGCTTACGCACTTAGTAACAGGGCTTAATAGGCAGTATTCCTAGGACTTCACAAATATAAACTCTTAATCCTCATGACAACCCTATGAGACAGGTGTTTCCCAAATTACTGATGAGGAGAATGAAGTACAGAGAAGTTGAGTATCTGGCCCAAGGTCACCCAGTCAGTAGGAAGGAGAGCTGAGATTCAGGCACTGCGCTCTTAACCGGGAGAGCGGGGCTGGCGCAGGGGGCCTGGCTATACTGGGCTGAGTCGGAGATGGGCGTAGTTGGGGCGGGGTTGGGAGGGTTGGGGTGGGGCCTCTGTAGGTGAAGAGAGTTAAATCCGGGGCCCGACCGGAAAGCACCGCCCTCCTGCCCTGTCTGCTGGGCTTCGTTGCTTCCCACGTTCTGGGAGTCTTAGCGGATTGCTACCGGTTTTTCAAGCAAAACGCAGTGCCCGTGCAAGCGCCTGGGCCGAATGGACCCCAGAGGGAGTGCCTGAGGAGCCTTTCTGCTCCAGGCTCCTGGTGCCATGGCAACCTAGGCCCAAGAATCTAGGCTCAAGGCCTGGAAACGATCCCAACTATGGCCGTCGCCTTCCGGGCTTCAGTTCTCTGTCTAAAATTTGGGAGTTAGGGGCCTTTCCACTGCTAGTGCCTCAGAGGCCTCAGAGAGGAACCGTACCTCTCACCTGCCACCCCTGCTCTTGCCTTCCAGCAAAACCTCCGGTGATTTTCACATTACACACAGCAGCAGCAACAGCAGCCCCTGAGAACTTGTCAGAAATGAAAACTCTCAGCCCTACCTCAGACCCACTGGGTCAGGAACTCTGGAAATAAGGTCCTGCCGTCTGGTTTAGCCAGCCATCCCCGAGATTCCCATGCATGCTCAAGCTGGAGAACCACTGCTCTAACCTGTCATTTCCCTAATTCTGGCCTAAAGCAAAACTCTTATCTTTCTTGTGCTCAGATACCATCAATGGCTCCCTGGTGCCATGGAATCAAGCCCAAGTCGTCCTGACATCCAAGGCCTTTCACAACTTAACTCCCCTTCTACTCCACCCCCAGAAGAATTGGCCCCAGTGACTCCTCTAGACAACTGCATCCTTGTGTTCCCCAAAGCACACCCTGCATGTGTTTCTAGATGCTTGTTAATGCTATTCCCTTGGCCTGGAATGCCTTCTATTCCCCTTTTGACCAAAGCTTCAAGTTTCTCTCTTCCAGGAAGTATTCCCAGAATGTTTCTACCCTTGAGGGTGCCTCCCTGCTAGGAGTCCTGAGTCTTTGCATTCCTGCCCAGGGATAAGCATTGATAGATTGGTGTTTGATTTCATTATGGGCTGAATTATACCCTCCCAAAATTCATATGCTGAAGCCCCAATCCCCAGTACCTGAGAGTGTGACTGTATTTGGAGATAGAGCCTTTAGGGGTTAAAATGAGTTAAAGTGAGGCCATTAGCCAATCTGGCTGGTGTCCCTCATAAGAAGGGGAAATTTGAATTCACAGAAAACACCAGGGCTGTGCACCCACAGAGGGGTGACCCTGTGAAGAGGCCGCAAGAGGGTGGCCATCTGTGAGCCAAGGAGAAAGGCCTTGGAGGAAACCACCCCTGCTGGTGCCTTGATCTTGGACTTCCAGCCTCTAGCACTTTGAGGAAATTACCTCTGGTTAAGCCCCCAGTCTGTAGTTTTGTTATGGCAGCCCTGGCAAATGAATACAGATTTTTTTGTGTGTGTGATGGAGTCTTGCTCTGTTGCCCAGGCTGGAGTACAATGGCGCAATCCTGGCTCACTGCAATGTCCGCCTCCTGGATTCAAGCAATTCTCCCACCTCAGCCTCCTAAATAGCTGGAATTATGGCACCCACTATCATGCCCGGCTAAATTTTTTTGTATTTTTATAGAGACGGGGGTCTCACCATATTGGCTAGGCTGGTCTTGAACTCCTGACCTCAGGTGATTCACCTGCCTTGGCCTCCCAAAGTGCTGGGATTACAGGTGTGAGCCACCGTGCTTGGCCAGATACAGATTTCCTAGAAGTTCATCATGTTTTTCCTGAGGTCTCTGCCTCCCCTTTCTCAGTCTCACTCCTCCTGGGGCCGCAGAGGCAGGCTCTGCCATCACTCCCTTGTGTGACCCTGGGGCCCTGCATGACATGCCTTTAGCAGATGGGATCCCTGGCTCTCCCAGGGTAGTTATGGAGGGACACAGCAAAGGCGAACAGACAGCACCTACTCACTCTGTGTCCCAGCCTCATACACGGTTTCTCTTTGAGGAACAGTGTGCTTAGCATTAAAAAGGCTCAGACACCAATGTGCTCACGGAAGTAATTTCTAGTTGGTGGACTGTGCTTTCCTCGTTCCCTGCCTCTTCCTGCCTTCCTCAACTCAAGTCACATTTGTGATACAGCAACATCGGCAGAAGTGTCTGACCCGGGAAACTAGAAGCCATAGTGCACAGAGTCCTGAAAATCCGGGCTCCAGTCTTGGCCTCTGAACCGCTGTGTGGCCCTGGTTTAGTCACACCCCTCTCTGGGCTCCAGGCTCCCTTGTGAAAGGAAGGGTCTAGATGAGCAGACACCAGGCAATTCTGGGGAAAGACGGGAGGTTCTGGCTGATCACAGCAGGCGGTGCGGTGGGAGGCGGGCACATTGGACTGAAGAACAGAGGAGGAGCAGCTGCACAGTGGACATCCTGGAAAACCAAGCCAGGAGGCGGGAGTGGCTGGGGCTGGCACCGGGAAGCCATGAGGGGGGCGGAGCAGAGGAGGGGGGCGGAGCAGAGGAAGGTCGGGATGAGGAGGGGCAGGGCAGAAGAGGGGCAGACACACCTGAGTCAGGAAGAGGACTCAGGGGAGGGGCAGCCACAACCTGCCCAGGCCCTGCCTTCCTAACTTCAGCCCTTGCCACATTCCCCTTGTGTCGTCCTGACCTTCTTCCCATTCCTGGAACGTGCCAAGTCCTTTCCCACCTCAGGGCCTTTGCCCTTGCTATTCCCTCTGCTAAAAATGTAGACCTAGAAGGAACAAACACGTCCAGCACTTACTAATGTGCCAGGCACTGTCTTAGCGCTTCACATACATTCACTCATTTCATCCTCTCCACAACCCTGCAGGTAGAAACAGTCACCATCCCTACCGTGCAAATGAGCAAACGGAGGCACAGAGAGAAGCAATTTGCACAAGACCTCACGGCAGTGGCAGAGCTGGGATTTGAAACTCTGGGATTCCACTTCCCTCATTCGAGTGGCAGTGTAAAATGAGATCACACATGTAAAATGCTTAGAACAGTACCTGAGACTTAATGAATGCCTAAAAAGTGTAAGTTGTGGCTGGTATTGTCTGTATTAAGATGACCATGTCATGCCGGGCGCGGTGGCTCAAGCCTGTAATCCCAGCACTTTGGGAGGCCGAGGCGGGCGGATCACAAGGTCAGGAGATCGAGACCATCCTGGCTAACACCATGAAACCCCGTCTCTACTAAAAAAAATACAAAAAACTAGCCGGGCGTGGTGGCGGGCGCCTGTAGTCCCAGCTACTTGGGAGGCTGAGGCAGGAGAATGGCATGAACCCGGGGGACGGAGCTTGCAGTGAGCCGAGATCGCGCCACTGCACTCCAGCCTGGGACACAGAGCAAGAGTCTGTCTCAAAAAAAAAAAAAAAAAAAAAGATGACCATGTCATGTACAATGTATGCAATGCTCTCCCGCCTGCCTCCCACTACCCCTTACCCTCTGCGATTTGTGGCCCTCTGACATTTTGCACATCTTCGTTGGTCACTGTTATCAGGATTGTTCTTCAGATTGTGAGCAGGATTGTCTTGTTCATAACTGTATCCCTTAGGTTCCAGCACAGCGCCTGGCACATAGTAGGGAAAGTTTGTTGAAAGTGTGTTGAGTGACTGGCTAAAGAAATAGGAATGTGGGCGTAAGATGGGGAGGCAGGCTTCATAGCCAGACGTGGTGGGGAGGGAGTGGGGCTGGAAGCTGGGAGGAAGATCAAATGGTTTCAGCCTAGAGAGGTTTTGACAGAACCAAATATGGCCTCCATTGCTAGGGCAAGAGAAATGCCAGGCAATCAGCCGGCCACTGGCTACCAGGAGCCACTCAGAGCCCTCTCTGCCCCTCCTCTCCACAACCAGGGAGCCACCAAGGCCCACTGAGACTCCTTCCTAAGTAGCCTTGAGTCTGTCCCATTCCCCATCCCCAATCCCCAGACCCAGGGCCCATCCTCCAATCCCAGGACACAGCCTTGGCCTTTTCACAGACACGCTTGCCTCCAGCCTGCACATTGTCTCCAACCCACCGCCCACTCCATATTCAGAGGGGACTTTCAGAGGGTTCCACTACTGCCATGATAAAGTCCACACTCCTCAGCGAGCCTACTAGCCGCATGATGAGCCGGCTCCAGCCCTTCTTCTCATTCTTCTCCCGCAAGCCTCTGCATCTCCTCTACACACCCCAACTTCCAGCAATACCATGCTGCCAGCAGACCAGGCGATTTCTCACCTGCCCTGAGCTTAGCCCAAGATGCATTTTCTGCCAGGAGTGCTCCTATACCGCCCCACAACCTGTCCAGCAGAGATGTGCTCACCTCCCAAGGCTGAGCTTAAGCCTCACTGGATCTATAGCCTTTCCTGAATCCCCAACTTCAAGAAGAATGATCCTTGTTTTCCATGGTATGCTGCCCGTCCCGCCTCTGCACTTATTACTCCATGCAAGTATGACTCCTGGCTAGATGGTTCACCACCTAAAGACAGCAACTATGACGTGGTCATCTTAATACAGATAATACCAGTCACAATGTACACATTTTAGGCATTCACTAAGTCTCGCCAGACTGACCAACCTGGTGAAACCCCTCTCTACCAAAAATAAAAAAACACATTAGCCAGACATGGTGGCGCATGCCTGTAGTCCCAGCTACTCGGGAGGCTGAGGCAGGAGAATCGCTTGAATCCAGGAGGCAGAGGTTGCAGTGAGCCAAGATCACTCCATTGCACTCCAGCCTGAGCAACAGACCAAGACTCTGTCTCAAAAAAAAAAAAAAAAAAAAAAGTCTCAGGGCCTGTTCTAAACATTTTACATGTATGAACTCATTTAGTCTTTCTAAAAACTTTGTGAGGTGCGTACCATTATCCCCATTTTGCAGCCAAGGACACTGAGGCACAGAGAGGTTACGTAACTTGCCCTTGGTCACACACCTGGTAGAGGGCAAATCCAAAATTTAGATTCAGGCCCTTGAGACTCGAAAGCCAGTGTTCTTTCCTCCATGCCGCCACTGGCAGGACTGCTCCCAAATGGGCCCCTGGGTGGAATTGAGGCCTGGGACAAGCTCTGGCCTTCTCATGGGCTGGCCAGCAACTCTTTCTGATCACACACAGTCCTGCACGGCCTCACAGCCAGCATGCCCAGATGGCGCATCAGTGGACCTGAAGCCCGACAACTGGATGAAAGCCTATGGAACCAAAGCCCATGAAATCCCTGAATCTGCTGGGGCTTCCAGCACAGGGAGAGAGCTGGCAGGGCAGTAGCTTCTGGAATATGTTAGTTTGCTATTGCTGCCCTACCAAATTGCCCCAAACTTAGTGGCTTAAAATAATGCAAGTATCATCTTACAGTTCTATAGGTCAGAAGTCTGGCTGGGCTCTGTGGCTTAAGCCTGTAATCCCAACACTTTGGGAGGCCAAGGTAGGTGGATCATCTGAGGTCAGGAGTTCGAGACCGGCCTGGTCAACATGGTGAAACCCCATCTCTACTAAAAATACAAAAACTAGCCAAGCGTGGTAGTACGTGCCTATAATCCCAGCTACTTGGGAGACTGAGGCAGGAGAATTGCTTGTACCTGGGAGGCGGAAGTTGCAGTGAGCTGAGATCATACCACTGTACTCCAGACTGGGCATCAGAGTGAGACTGTCTCAGAAAAAAAAAGAAGAAGTAGTCGGACATGAGTCTCTAACAAGGTGTCAGTAGGCTTCTATATCTTCTGGGCACTGTAGGGGAGAATCCATTTCCTTGTCTTTTCCAGCTGCTGGAGACTGACTGCTTTCCTTGGCTTGTGGGCCCTTCCTCCATCTTCAAAGTCTGTGATAGGGAACCAAGCCCTCTCATATGGCATCACCCAGACTCTGCTTCCCTTATCCTATCCCTTTCTCTGACTCTTCTTCTGCCTCCCTCTTCCATTTTTCAGGATCTGTGTGATTACATTGGATCCACACAGATAATTCAGAATAATCTTCCCAACCTAAGGTCCACTGATTAGCAACCTTAATTCCATCCACAACCTTAATTATCTATTTCCACGTAACTGAACGGTTCCATAGGTTACAGGGATTAGGATGTAGACCAGCTGCAGGGGCATTATTCTGACCACCCCACAGGTGTTTCTTAGATTGTTACTCAAACCTCCCCATCCCGAAATATCTGTGAAATCATTGGAACAGTCTCAAACTTGCACAGTGGGACAGTCTGCGTCTCAGTTGCCTCAAAGTCTCCAGCGTTGGGGCAGGTAGGAGGAACATGCCTCCGTCAGAGAAGTTCCTCTCAGCCCTCCAGGAGGACAGCACATGGGGGCCTGCCAAGGACTTGCAGTTGGCCATTTGGCAAGAAGAAAGTGATCCCTCAGAGCATTGTCACCCATTACCAACATCCCACTCATCCTGAGCGCAAGGTCATAGAGAGGTTCTCCCCCGCATTTTAAAATGCAGGGAAGTGAGTTTTGGAGGGGTGGGGTTGCCTGCCCAATGTCTCACATGTAGCCTACATGCACATGCTCTGAATTATGCACTCATTCTCCTGCCACCCTGCTTCTCACAGTGAGGTATTTGTATCACCCAGCTGGCCAGGGTCCTGGACGTCAGATAAATGACCCATCTTCCTCACTGTAACTTTTCCTCAAGCATAGGTTACCTAGAATAGTCCTTCTTCATTAAAATAGCACAAATATTATAAAGTAAAATGCTAAAGCCATTTGAATTTTTAAGCAAAAACCTAAGACCTAAAACAGACTGTGGGGGTTGCATGGGTCATGCCTGCCATATCTCAGGACATGTTTCTGCTTCCCAATCTTGAGGGGCATTTCAGAGAAGGCACCACATGCACCAACACAACACTGCATGCATGCATGTGTGTGTGTGTGCGTGCACTCACATGTTACCATCTTCCCCAGAGACCCAGAAAAGTCTGTGGTTCAGCCACAGCCAAACGAATTCTTCCATTCCAACATGGATGTTTTAAAATTTGTTTTTCTCATCTGACTTCCGCAGCTAGAACCTCTGATAGATACAATGTTGATAGAAGCGGTGAAAGTAGGCAGCCTTGTTCTGTTCCTGACCTTAGGAGGAAAACATTCAGTCTCTCACCACTAAGATATTAGCTTTGGATTTTTCATAAATGCCTTGATCAGGTTGAGAAGTTCCCTTCTACTCCTAATTTATTGGGAGCTTTATCAGGAATGAAAGTCATATTTGTCAAATGATTTTTCTGTACTTATTAACATGATTATATGATTTTTCATTTTTAGTATGTTACTACAGGCTAAATTACAATTTGATTACATTGTAAATTACATTGATTGATTTTGTTTATTATACCAACCTTGCATTCCTGGGATGAAACCCCACTTGCTATAAAGCATTATCCTCTTTATGTACTACTGGATTCAATTCGCTAAAATGTTGTTATGAATTTTTGCATCTATATTCATGAGAGATGTTGGTCTGTTGTTTTCTTTCCTTGTGATATATGTGTCTGGTTTTGGTATGAGAGTAATGCTGGCCTAATAGAATGGGTTAGGAATTATTCCCTCCCTTTCAATTTTCTAGAAGATTTTGCATATAATTGATATGCTTTTTTCCTTAAATGTCTGGTAGAATTCTCTTTTTTTGTTTTTTGTTTTGAGATGGAGTTTCACTCTTTTTGCCCAGGCTGGAATGCAATGATGCAATGTTGGCTCACTGTAACCTCCGCTTCCTGGGTTCAAGTGATTCTCCTGCCTCAGCCTCCCGAGTAGCTGGGATTACAGGCATGTGCTACCACGCCCGCCTAATTTTGTATTTTCAGTAGAGTCAGGGTTTCTCCATGTTGGTCAGGCTGGTCAGGTTTGAGACTCCCGACCTCAGGTGATCCGCCCACCTTGGCCTCTCAAAGTGTTGGATTACAGGCTTGAGCCACCGCGCCTGGCCGATGTCTGATAGAATTCTTCAGTGAAGCTGTCTGAGCCTAGAATCTTCTTTGTGGAAAAGTTTTTCACTACAAATTCAATGTCTTTAATAGACATTGGGCTATTCAGACTGTCTATTTCTTCTTGAGTGCGTTTTGGAAGTTTGGGTCTTTCAAGGAATTTGTCCATTTCATCTAACTTGTCAAATGTATTGGCATATTTTGTACACAACAGTCCCTTATTATGCTTTTAATGCAGGTAGAATTTGTAGTGACATCTCTCATTCCCAGTATTATTTCTCCGTTTTTTATTGTATTGAGTTTTGCTCTGATCTTTATTATTTTTCTTCTTCTACTTATTTTGTGTTTCATTTGCTCTTCTCTTCTAGTTCCTCAGGATAGACACTGAGGTAACAGAGCGAAAGCCTTTATCTTTTTAATGTAGGCATTTTGGTGCTGTCATTTTTTCTCTAAACACTACTCTAGCGAGATCCTACACATTTGGATATATTTTGTTTTCTTTTACATTCATTTCAAAATACTTTCTAATTTGCCTTTGATTTCTTCTTTAACCCATAGTTTACTTAGAAGTATGTTACTTAGTTTCCACATATTTGGGGATTTTCCAGAGATCTTTGTTGTTGATTTCTAATTACTTCCATTGTGATCAGAGAATATACTTGGCACGACTTGAATTACTTTAAATTCAGTGAGACTTGTTTAATGTCCTGAAGTGTGGTCTTTCTTGATAAATGTTCTGTATGCACTTGAAAAGAATGTACACTCTGCAGTTAATGGATGTAATGTTCTAGAAATGTCAATTAGGTTAAGTTGGTTGGTAGTGCTGTTGAAATATTCTATATCATTCCTGATTTTCTGTCTGCTTGTTCTATGAATTATTGAGAGAGGAACGTTGTATCTAGAGTTGTGGATTTGTATATTTCTTTGTGCAGTACTATTACTTTTTGCTTCATGTATTTTGAAGGGTTTGAAGGGTGGTCAGTAAGTGCATAAACATTTAGGATTTTTAAATCACCTTGATAAGTTGACTTCCTTATCGTTATGAAATGACCTTGCTTATTCTTGGTAATATGTTTTATCTGATATCTACCTTTTCTAATATTAACACAGCTACTTCAGCTTTCTTTTGATTAGTATTAGTATAGTGTATATTTGTCTATTTTTTACTTGTAACCTATTTTTTCTTGATATTTAAATTAAATTTCTTGCAGATACCAAAAATCTCTGATTTTTAATCAGGGTGTTCACATTTAATAACAATTAATGTGATTATTGATATGGTTGGGTTTAAATCTATTATTTTGCTATTTGTTTTCTATCTGTCCCATCTGCTATTCATTCCATTTTCCTCTTTGTCTGCCTTTTTGTTATTAACTGAATAGTTTTTTATGATTCTATTTTATTTTCTTTGCTGGTTTATTAGTTATAATTCCTTTTTGCATTGTTTTAGTTTGTTGTTTCTTTATTATGCCTGTTTAATTTATCGCAGTCTACCTTCAACTGATACTATACCACTTCACGTAGTATACAAGAATCTTATAATAGTATTCTTACATTTGTCTCCTCCCAGCCTTTATGCTATTGCCATCAAGCATTTCACATTTAAAATTGTTATAAACTCAATAACACATTGTTATTATTTTCCTTTTAATAGTAAATTATATTAAGCAATAAGAAAAATAGTCTTAATGTTTACCCAGGTAGTTACCACTACCAGTATATATACATAAAAAATACATACATATATATATGTATATATGTATTTTATATATATTTATAAATGTGTGTATATGTGTGTGTATATATGTGTGTGTGTATACATATATACATATATACACACACATACACACACACATATGCATACACACACATTTATAAATATATATAAAATACATATATACATATATATGTATGTATTTATTTTTTATGTATATATACTGTGTATATATATACACACACATACACACACATACAGCCTGGGCAAAAGAGCAAGACTCTATATCTAATACATATATAATATGTATATGTAACATACATATTATGTAACATACATATTATATAATATCATATGTATAATAGAGATAGATCTAATACATATATATCATATTATATATGTATTAGAGATAGAGTCTTGCTCTTTTGCCCAGGTTGGAGCAGTGGCTTAATCACAGCTCACTGCAGCCTCAAACTTCTGAGCTCGAGCAATCTTCCCTCTTCAGTCTCCTGAGTAACTGTGAGTACAGATGCACGATGCCATGCCCATCTAATTCTTTAAAAAAAAAAATTTGTAGAGGTGGGGCCTCACTATGTTTTCCAAGATGGTCTCAAATGCCTCATTACCAGTTTTTGTTTGTTTTTCAGAGACAGGGTATTGCTCTGTTGCCCAAGCTAGAGTACAGTGATGTGATCCTAGCTTACTACAGCCTTGAACTCCTGGGTTCAAGGAGTCCTCCTGCCTCAGCCTTCTGAGTAGCTAGGAGTACAGATGCGTCACCGTGACTGGCTAATTTTTTTTAATTAATTAATTTTTTTATTTTTTTATTTTAGAAATGGGTCTTGTTTTTTGTTGCTTAGACTGGTCTTGAATTCCTGGGCTCAAGCTATTCTCCTGCCTTGGCCTCCCAAAGTGTAGGGATTACAGGCACGAGCCACTGCACCTGCACCAGTAGTTTTTATCCTTTGAGTAGACCTACATTTTCACCAGGCATTATATTTCTTTTGCTTGAAAAACTTCCTTTAATAATTTTTGTAGGCCAGGTATTCTGGTGATTAATTCCATCCATTTTTGTATGTCAGAAAAAGTCTGATTTTTCTTTATTTTCCCCTTTATTTTTAAAAGATGTTTTCACTGGATAGAGAATTCTAGTCTTGTTCCTTTTTTTTGAGATGGAGTCTTGCTTTGTTGCCCAGGCTGGAGTGCAGTGGCATGTTCTTGGCTCACTGAAACCTCCACGTCCCAGGTTCAAGCAATCCTCCTGCCTTAGCCCCCCCTAGTAGCTGGGATTACAGGCACCCGCCACCATGCCCAGCTAATTTTTATATTTTTAGTAGAGACAGGGTTTCACCATGTTGGCCAGGCTGGTCTCAAACTCCTGACCTCAGGTGATCCACCCGCCTCAGCCTCCCAAAGTGCTGGGATTACACGCATGAGCCACTGCACCCGGCCTAGTCTTGTTCTTTTGATACTTTAAGTAAGTTGTTCCACTATCTTTTATTTTGCATTGGTTATGATGAGAAATCTGCTATCATCTTTAGCTTTGTTTCTCTGTATGGAATGTGTGTCCCACCTCCTGGCTGCTTCTAAATTTTTTGGTTAATCCTTGGTTTCAAGCAATTTATTATGATGTGATGTGATATAGTTTTCAATTTCTTTCCTTTTTCTTTTCTTTTTTTGAGATGGGGTCGCACTCTGTCATCCAGGATGGAGTGCAGTGGCGAGTACAGTGGCGCAATCTTGGCTCACCGCATTCTCCGCCTCCGAGGCTCCAGTGATCCTCCCACCTCAGCCTCCCAAATAGCTGGGACCACAGGCATGCATCACCACACCCAGCTAATTTTTGGTGTGTGTGTGTGTGTGTGTGTGTGTGTGTGTGTTTTGTTTTGGTAGAGATGGGGTTTTACCATGTTGCCCAGGGTGGAGTTTTCTATTTCTTTTGCTGGAATTTGTTGAACTTCTTGGATCTGTGGGTTTCTAGTTCTCATCAAATTTGAACATTTTTCAGTCATTATTTCTTTAAATATTTTGTTGGTTCCACCCTTTTTCTCATTTTCTGCAAGGATTCCAATTACACATACATTTGGCCTGATAAAGTTGTCCCACAGTTCACTGATGCTTTATTTTTCTTAATTCTTTTTATCTTGCTGTGTTTCTTTTTGGATAGTTTATTTTACTGTTTTCAAGTTCACTATTTTTCTCTTCTGTATGTTGAATCTGTCATTTATTCAGTATATTTTAAATCTCAGATATTATAGTTTTCATCTCTAGAAGTTTCCTTTTAATTTGTTAATGTTTTCTGTATCTCCACTTTAACAAGTTCAGTCTTTCCTTTAGCTTCCTGAATTTATGGGATCCAGTTATAAAAGCTGTTTTAATGCCTTTTCTTTATTGTGTATTAATGACCCTCTTTTCATTGTGTGCCTTATTTTCCTTCTCCTTTGAATGCTTGATAATTTTGATTAGATTCCAGGCATTATGGATATTACCTTGTTAAGTGAAATTCTTTTGTTTTCTAATTTTTTTTTTTTTTTTTTTTTTTTGAGATGGAGTCTTGCTTGTCATCCAGGCTGGAGTATAGTGGCATGATCTCAGCTCACTGCAACCTCTGCCTCCTGTATTCAAGCCAGTCTCTTGCCTCAGCCTCCCAAGTAGCCGGGATTACAGGTGCACACCACCACGCCCAGCTAATTTTTGTATTTTTAGCAGAGATGGGATTTCACCATGCTGGCCAGACTGCTCTCGAACTCTTGACCTCATGATCTGCCTGCCTCAGCTTCCCAAAGCGCTGGGATTACAGACATGAGCCACCACCACACAGGGCCTAAAATTGTTTTTAAGATTAATTCTGAGATGCGGTTAAGTCACTTGGAAAGAGTTTGATCCTTTAAGGTCTTGATTTTAAGCTTTATTTGGCAGGACAAGAGTAGCATTTAGTCTAGGGTTGTGTCCCTACTACTGAGATGAGACCTTTTGTGGGACTCTAACTGATGTCCCATGAGTTATGCTATTTTACATTCTGGCTGTTGGGAACAGGCACTATTCTGAGTCCTATGAGAGCTCTAAGCACTGCTCCCTCTAATCTTTTAGAGTTCTTTCCTGGCCTCAAGTAGTTTTCTCACACGTGTTTGCTGGTCATTACTCAGCTGAATACTAGAAGAGACTCTGACTTTCTCTTCCTATATAGTTCTCTCTATCTCTTCTCTCCAGTACCGTTCCCTGTGAATCCTAGCTACCTTGACTTCCTTGGACTTTCAGCTCCATCTTCTCAACTCAGGGCAACTGCTGGGCTCTGCCTGGGTTCACTATCCCTTTGCTGTGGCCTGCAAATGCTCTCCTGGCAGTAAGCTGGGGTAATGATAGCTCATCTCATCTTTTTTTTCTATCATCCAGGTATCACTATCCTCCATTGCCTGACATACAGTGTTTTTAGAGTCCTTATTTCTTTTACTTTGTCAGGTTTTTTTTGTTTTGTTTTGTTTTGTTTTTTGTTGTTGTTTTTTTTTTTTTTTTTTTGAGATGGAGTCTTGCTCTGTCACCCAGGCTGGAGTGCAGTGGTGCAATCTCAGTTCACTGCAAGCTCCGCCTCCCAGGTTCAAGCAATTCTCCTGCCTCAGCCTCCTGAGTAGCTGGGATTACAGACACATGCCACCATGCCTGGCTAATTTTTGTATTTTTGGTAGAGATGGGGTTTCACCATGTTGGTCAGGCTAGTCTCAAACTCCTGACTTCGTGATCTGCCTGCCTCGGCCTCCCAAAATTCTGGGATTACAGGTGTGAGCCACCGCACCCAGCCCTTGTCTGTTTCTTCAGTTGTTTCAGGTGACAGGGTAAATCCAGTTCCTGTTACCTGAAACTGTCAATAATCAGAAATCTAAATGTATAACAAAAACAGTAGTATTTACAATAGCATTTAAAATGTTAAAAACAGATAAATCTGACAAGAGATGTGCAAGGCCTATACAGTGAAATGTAAAAAAAACCCCTGTGAATAGAAAATTAAAGCATATGTAAAGAAATCATAAATAAATAAATGGGGAGATATACTGTCTTCATGTACCAGAAGACTCAATATTACTAAAATGTCAATTCTTTTCAAATTGACACATAGATTCAATGCAATCCCAATCAAAATCTCAGGAGGCATTTTTTTTCTTGAAATTGACCAGCTAATTATATAATCCATATGGAAATGCAAAATCTAAAATAGCCAAAACAAGTTTGACTTATTATAAAGCTATAATAATCAAAACAGTGTGGCATTGCCCTCAAGATAGACAAGTAGACCAATGAAGCAGAATAGAGAGTCCAGAAATTGATCTACACATAAATGGCCAATTGATTTTTGACAAAGTTTCCAAGATAATTCAATGGGGAAAAGGATAGTCTTTTCAATAAATAGTGCTGACCAGGCATGGTGGTTCACACCTGTAATTCCAGGACTTTGGGAGGCCAAGGCAAGAGGATCACTTGAGCCCAAGTTTGAGACCAGCCTAGGCAACATAGTCAGACTCCCTCTTAATGAAGAAGAAGGAGAAGGAGGAGAAAATTATCCAGGTATGGTGTACCTGTAGTCCCAGCTATTCGGAAGACAGAGGTGGGAGGATCACTTGAGCCCAGGAGTTAGAAGCTGCAGTGAGCTATGATAGCACCACTGCACTCCAGCCTGGGCAGCAGAGCAAAACCCTGTTCCACAAAAAAGGGAGGTGGCGGGGTGGTGCTGAATAATTGGATATCCATATGCAAAAAAAAAAAAAACAACCTGATGTAATCTTGCACCATATATAAAATTTAACTCAAAATAGATAATACACCTAAATGTAAAACCTAATACCATAAAATTTGGAAGAAAAAATCATTGTAACTTCAGATTAGGCAAAGATTTCTCAGATACACCACAAAAGCACAGTCAATACAAGAAAACAAATGATAAGTTGGATTTTATCAATGTAGAACTTCTGCTCTTTGAACACATAGTTAGGAAAATAAAAAGACAAGCCACAGACTGGGAGAAAATGCTGGCAAATCAGATATTTGATAACTTATACCCAGAACATATAAAGAACTCTTAAAACACAATAATAAAAAAATAAGTAAGGCTGGGCACAGTGACTCATACCTGTAATCTCAGCACTTTGGGAGGCTGAGATGGGAGGATTGCTTGAGCGCAGGAGTTGGAGTTCAGCCTGGGCAACATAGGGAGACCCCATCTCTACAGAAAATAAAAATAAGATAAAAATTAAAAATAAAAATAAACAGAATTTTTTTGAGACAGAGTCTCGCTCTGTCACCCAGGCTGGAGTGCAGTGGCACAATATCAGCTCACTGTAACCTCCGCCTCCGTTCAAGCAATTCTCCTGCCTTAGCCTCCCAAGTAGCTGGGATTACAGCCACCTGCTACCACACCTGGCTAATTTTTGTATTTTTAGTAGCAACAGAGTTTCACCAAGTTGGCCAGGCTGGCCTTGAACTCCTGACCTCAGGTGATCCACCCACCTTGGCCTCCTAAAGTGCTGGGATTACAGGCGTGAGCCACCATGCCCAGCCCCGGTTATTTTTAAAGGCAAAAAATTTGAACAGACACTTCACCAAAGAAGATATGCATGTACAAGGTAAGCAAATACAAAGATGCTCAATATCATTAATCATTAGGGAAATGTAAATTAAAACCACAATGAGATATCACTACATACCTGTTAGAATACCTAAACCAAAAGGACTGATCATACCAAGTGCTGGCAAGGCTACAGAGCAACTGGGATTCTATTACACTGCTGGTTGGAATGAAAATGGTACAACCACATTGTCAAACAGCTTAGCAGTTTCTTTGGAAAGGTAAAGCATATCTACTCTGTGATCCAGCCTTCAATTCCTAGGTATTTACCCCGGAGAAACGAAAGCTTATGTTCATGTAAAGACTTGTACGCAGGTCAGGTGCAATGGCTCATGCCTGTAATCCCAACATTTTGAGAGGCTGAGGCAGGTGGATCACTTGATCCCAGGAGTTTGGGACCAGGCTGGGCAACATGGTGAAACACTGTCTACACACACACACACACACACACACACACACACACACAAAATCACCAGCAGCTTCAGCTACTTGGGAGGCTGATGTGGGAGTATGGCTTGAGCCTGGGAGGTGAAGGGTGCAGTGAGCTGTGATTGTTCCACTGCACTCCAGTCTGGACACAGAAGACCCTGTCTCAAAAAAATAATTTTAAATAAACCAACGAATGTATAGTAATGTAACGCAGATCAGTGGTCACCTGGGGACTGAGTTGGAGTGTAGGTGAGTTTGCAGAAAGGGAGGCAAGGATTATAAGTGGCACGAGGAGACGTTTGGCAGTGGTGGGCATGATCATTTTGATTATGATGATGGTTTCATGAGTGTAAACATATGTCAGAACTTATCACATTGTGCACTTTAAGTATGTGGAGTTTACCGTATGCCAACCACACCTCAACAGAGCTATTTTTTGTTTTTGTTTTTGTTTAATGAAAAAAAGAAATACAGAGATAGACCTGACCTGGAATCTGCTGCCAGCACTCTGGTGGGATCAGAGGGTGGGGGTTGGGGGTGAGGGGGTAGTGGGAAGGCCATGCACTCAATCAAAGCCCGAAGCTGGAAAAGTGAAGCTGGAAGGGCAGAGTGTAGGCAGAGAATGGCAGTGGGGACAGAGCTGAAGGCCTGGGGCCTCCTGAGTTTCAGAAGTCACCCTCCCTTGTGAGAGGCGGGCTCTGCTTTCTTTCTAATGGCCTTCTCTCTCCAACATTCTTTCATCCTAAGAAGCTTCCAGCCAAAAAGGACTTCCTGAAATTGGGCAGGGCTGCCTGAGGAGGCAAGAACAATAGCTGAGCTCTGACTATGGGGCCTGGCTCCCTGCACACATTATTGTATTTAACCCTCCCATTAACCCAGTATTAGCTAGCTATGGTCCCATTTGACTAATAAAGAAACTGAGGCTCTGAGAAGTGAGTTGATTGGATAATAGCTGGCAGAGCCTCCCAGTCCTAGCACACCACTGCTGGTGCTAACACTCAGGCTGCAGGGCAAGGCCTGGCCAGGGCTGTATGGAGTCTCTCCTCCGCCCTGGCACTCTTAGTTTTGAGATCCCCACTCCGTATGAGGCATATGAAACCCACAGATCCCATTGTGAATGTGATTTACACTGTGATTATTAATTTAACTTGCAGTTTTCTTGTTATATTTGGGAGCTAAGAGGTGTTCTTTTCCCCAGTTTCAAACATTTTCTTAAACTCTAAATTCTAATGGCAAAATGGCCCTGTATATTGGGGGTCTTTTGGTGGGGTATGATGGGGGCTCTGGCTTTGCAAGCAAGGATGTGAAGACCCAGTAAGAGGCTTTGGGCTCAAATACAGGAGTGTCTGGTTTTGGGGGACCACAAGGGTCAGGGTTGAGTGCCAGGAAGTCTAGCTGGGCACACATGCCCTGGAGTCACACTGGCCTGGTGTGTATCCAGGTACCATTGCACATTCCTGTGTGACCTTGGAATGGTGGATGTTATCTCTCTTCTCTGGCCTTCAGTCCCTTCTTCAGTGAGGTCAGGATCATCATCCCTACCTGAGAGAGCCAGGGATTATAACGTGATTGGTTGGATATTGTTTAAGGTCCTTTGCTGCAGGGAGGCCTGTGGGGACTCAAGAACTCATGTCTGCACAGGCGCCAGAAATCCCGTCCTGTCCGCCATTTCGGCGCCCCCACTGGACTCCGGCTGTTTTCCTTCGGAGTCATCGTACCTTATCAAGTCACAAGTCCCTGAGTCACCCCCAGCCCCACGCCAGCTCTCTGGCTGTCCCTAACACACTTCCTGTGGCCCTCCTCCGCCCGCCCCATATTGTTCCCTGCCCCACCGCATTCAGGGACGTTTTGTCTCCCTGGTCCTGGCGACTGTGAGCCGCTGGGAACAGGAACTGCATAGAGGCCTCTGGTCATTCGCAGGAAGTCCGCATGGAATGGAAGGGGACGTGTCAAACGGCAGGCCTGCCTGCCCAGCCTGGACTCCGGCTCCTAGCGGCTGTCCCCACCCCATGTGAGAAGGCGGTCACAAGATCACAGCAAGGGACACCAGCCCGGCCTCAGGCTCCTGGCCTACGCTTTCATCCACCATCATAGCAGGGTCCTGGATGCCCCTGTTGTGCCTTTATGATTTCTGGATGTGGGGAGGGCTGGGGCCTGGGAAAGGAGCCAGGCAGCCAGGGCACTGGAGAAGGAGGGGAGCACTGGATCAGATATCCACACAGGTAGGTGAGTGCATCTATCTACACAGAAGGGGCTGCCCTTGCTTTTACATAAAGAAATGGCATATAGGTTCAAATCCCTGCCTCCCCTTTCATAGCTGGGTGCTCTTTGGTATGCTTGTATAACCCCTCGTGCCTCAGTTTCCTCCTCTGACAAACGGGGATAACAACACGCCTAACGCATCTGTTGGAATGTTTGGGTAAAGTGTCTTCCCCTTCCTTTCCACGAACCCTTAGAGTGAGCCACCACCTGCCACAGGCCCAGACTGAGCGGTAGCTTTGGCTTTCTAGTTGGAGGGGAATGGTCTCCCGAGAGGGACCTTAACCACCTCTCCTGAAGCATGCCCTGCTTGCTCTGCTCAGTGCAAGGCCTAGTCCCCTTGAGAACTCCCAGGCCTTCAATTGTGCCACTGGTGGCTGTGCCACACGTGAGAAGGTCACTGTCACGTAATTGGAACAGCTACATTTACAGCACGCTTTGGAAGACACACAGATGATCTCAATTAGTCTCCACAGCCACCCCGTGACATTGACAACGGAACCCTCCATTTTACAGGTGGGAAGGAGGCTCCCAGAGTCCACTGTATGAGCTCTGTGTAAACGACTAAGGGGTGCTTAGGGAACTGCCCATACGTGCATTTTGATGTGAAGGAAAGCCCAAAGTAAATGGAATGGCCAGGCGTCGTGGCTCACGCCTGTAATCCCAACACTTTGGGAGGCCAAGGCAGGTGGATTACTTGGGCCCAGGACTTCAAGAACAGCCTGGCAAACATGGTGAAACCCCATCTCTACAAAAAATATAAAAATTGGCTGGGCACGGTGGCTCACGCCTGTAATCCCAGTACTTTGGGAGGCCGAGGCAGGTGGATCGAGACCATCCTGGCTAACACAGTGAAATCCCGTCTCTACTAAAACATACAAAAAATTAGCCAGGCGTGGTGGTGGGCACCTGTAGTCCCAGCTACTTGGGAGGCTGAGGCAGGAGAATGGCATGAACCCGGGAGCTGGAGCTTGTAGTGAGCCGAGATCGCACCACTGTTCTCCAGCCTGGGTGACAGAGCAAGACTCCATCTCAAAAACACACAAACAAAATATATATAGATGTATAAATTAGCCAGGCATGATGGTGCACACCTGTAGTCCCAGCTTCTCGAGGGGCTGAGGTGGGAGGATTGCCTGAGCCAGGGAGTTTGAAGCTGCAGTGAGCTATGATCTTGCTACTGCACTTCAGCCTGGGCAACAGAGTGAGACCCTGTCTCAAAAAACAAAGAGAGAGAGCAGGGTAGGGGAGAAAGGGAAGGGAAGGGGAGGAAAGGGGAGGGGAGAAAAGAAGGAAGGAAGGAAGAAAGAGAGAGAGAGAAAAGAAAGAAAATGGAATGACTCACTAATAGTCAGATTTCATAGCAGCTGGAGGTGAAGAAGAAGAAATTGAGGGATGGACAGAGGGCTTTCCTCAGGCTTTTGAAACCTGGTCCCCCAGATGATCATTGCCCCTCTACCTAGAGTTAGACCTGAAAAAGCAAATGTTGCCCCCTTGCTAACCTGCCCTGGGAAGGGGCAGGGGGACAGGACTCGGTCCAGGGTCTGTACTAGACTGGTTTTCCACCTCTTTTGCTTTTGTAAGTTCAGGCAAGAGAAGAGGCGGGGAGAAAAATCTGCTACTAATAAGGAAATCAATTACTTGGTGTGCGTGTCATGAAATGTTTCAATAAAGATTTGTCTTTGGGGTTGTTTTTTTTTTTTTCCTCCTCCTTTAATTTTTTCCCCCCAAAGAGACCTGGCTGGGTCCTGAACACATTTCCAGAATCTTCCAGGCTCCCTGTCAGGGAGAGGCCATGCTGCCACATCTGGAGCTAATTACCAGGGGGAACATGCTCCGTTGGCCTGCTGGTGTCCTGGGTGCCCACAGGGCCCCCCCTCCTCTGCCCAAGCCCAGACATACCCATCAGTGGGTCAAGGAAGAGGGTTCAGTCCCCATCCAGGTTCTGAATCAGGTCCAGGCTGAGATGAGGCTTCATTGCCCTCCAGCACACACAACACACACACAGTCATTCCAAATCACCCACACAGAGTCACACACACACACTCACACATGCACACAAGTAATTATACACAGTAACATACTCCTAGACAGCACAAATTGCACACAGATCCACATACCACAATCACCCACACATGTACATACACTCATGCTCACTCCCAATACACACATATAGATGTTCACCATCACCCTTCCCACACACATATATAGTCACACAATCACACCTACATTCCCAACCATCCACACTTACATAGCCTGTCATCCACACATAATACACACACACACACACACACCCCCTCACACATACATTCCCCACATACAACCACACACCTCTAATTACAGTCGCTCAGTAATCACACATATACACTCCTAATTCTCTACTATTTCACATGCAATCACACACATTCACACAATCACACACATATACGTGATCTAAAAATTCAGGAATGTCTGAGCTAGGATGGATCTTCAAAGTCTTCTATTCCAACCTTCTTTATATTACCAGTGGGGAAACTGAGGCCCAGAGAGAAGTCGTGACTTGCAAAAATGGCAGCTCTCAGTCAGATGTGATGGCTCACGCCTGTAATCCCAGCACTTTGGGAGACACAGGCAGGCGGATCACTTGGGGTCATGAGTTCAAGACCAGCCTGGGCAACATAGTGAAACCCTGCCTGTACTAAAAATACAAAAATTAGCTGGATGTGGTGGTGGGTGCCTATAATCCCAGCTACTCAGGAGGCCGAAGCAGGAGAATCGCTTGAACCCAGGAGGCAGAGGTTGCAGTGAGCCGAGATCACGCCATTGCACTCCAGCCTAGGCGACAAGAGCCAAACTCCGTCTCAAAAAAAAAAAAAAAAAAAAAAAGGCAGCCCTCTAACCTTACCCATCTGGTTAAAGATGTCTTGGGATGGGAAATACTGGTCAGGGAATCTGGGGCTGAGAGATGGGGAGAGGCCGCAGGAGAGAGGAACTCATCTGGAGCCCGGCCCTCAAAGAACTTCAGCCAAAATCTCCTAATGAGGAAATGTAAAAATAATAGGCAGGAAGGAATCCGCAGATCCCTGTAATTCCCCCAACCCCTGCCCAGCCTTGGGAACAGCAGGGGCCAGTGGAAAGACTGTGGCCTTGGTGGGGAGACAAATCCAACTTTCTAAAACTTGGCTCTGCCATTCACTCGTTGGGTGGCCCAGGGCAAGGCACTTCACCCCTCTGAGCCTTGGTTTTCTCAGCGATAAAATGAGAATAAAAATGGACCTAACGGGGTTATTATGGGGAGGGATAATAAGTTATGTTTCCAGAACATTCAGCACGGTGCCTGGCAGGTAGTAGGTGCTCAACCGATCTTCCCTTCTGTTCCCTGGAGTCCCTTGGTGGCGCCACAGTTTTGCTGTGTGACCTGCGTGAGTCCCTTCCCTCTGTGGGCTCTAGTGTCCCCATCCAAACAAATCTCTAAGGCCAAATAGCACCAGGCCTTTCTGCTGAGAGAGAGTGAGCGGAGTGGGCCTCGGGGATAACTAAGGCAATGGCCTGGAACTTGTTCCTGAGATCCCAGGACTCTAGGTTGAAGGGGAACAGGGCTATTGTCCTGCAGAGAGAAGAGTTTGCAGGGACTTAGCCTTTGTCAGTCCCAGCTGACAGTGAGGCTGGCAAGGCTGGTATTTGAAATATTCCTCTGAACAGGGGGAGAGACGCTGGGAGGTCTCAGGGCAAGCTAGGAGGAGGGATGTGGTTGCCTAGGAAACCATGTGTTTTCACTTTTCTGAGAGAGGGGGAGCCTGAAGAGGAAGGGCCTGGGGTGCACACAAGTGGAGGGGAATGGGGGGAATGTGCGTCCTTGGGGAGTAAGCTGAAGGGTAAGGGAGGAAGCCAGTGGAGAAGGGGCTCAGTGAGAGGCTGGAGGGAAACGTTTATGGGACCCAAATGCCTGAGGGCAAGCAGCAGACCCAGAACCACCAAGAAGCTTGCCAAAAATACAGATTCCCAGGCCCCACCCAGGACCTACTAAACGGGAGGGCAGGAGGCTACACAGAGGGGAGGGAAATCTGTGTTATTAACCAGCTCCTGGCCTGGGAACCCCGGGAGGATGTCAGGTGGTGTCACATTAGGAAGAAGGACAGTGGGACCAAGCCTGGCTCCTCTCAGGCCCTCTGTGTCCTCATCCATAAAAACAGAGTGGAGGAGGTTGGAGTAAATGAACCCAAAGGCCTCTCCCCAGGTCACTCCCCAGAGGCGGTGGCAGGGAGGCAGCAGCCTGGGCCCTTGTGACAGGATGATCCAGGCTCAAATTCCAATTCTCCTAACTCTCCTAGTTACTGAGGTAGTCTTGGCCAAGTCATTTCCCTGGGCCATAGTTTGCTTGACTATAAAATGGGCATAACACCTATAATTTACCATTTCATGAATGTGGGAGTCAGTTGAGTGATGTGAAACAGGTTCCTCTGTCATTGCCTTGGGGTATAAGAGTCTCCCCAGCCGGTCGCGGTGGCTCACACCTGTAATCCTGGCACTTGGGGAGGCAGAGGTGGGTGGATCATGAAGTCAGGAGTTCAAGACCAGCCCAGCCAAGATGGTGAAACCCCATCTCTACTAAAACCCACAAAGATTATCTGGGCACGGTGGCGCGCACCTGTAATCCCAGCTACGCAGGAGGCTCAGGCAGGAGAATCACTTGAGCCCGGGCAGCAGAGGTTGCGGTGAGCTGAGATCGCACCCCTGCACTCCAGTCTGGGCGACAGAGTGAGACTCCATCTCAACAACAACAACAACAACAACAACAACAACAACAATGAAGAGTCTCCCCAGTGGGCCCCAGCTTACCCGGACACCTCCACCTACATCAGCTACCCCTCCATCTTTCTACAGCCCTGTCCCCAAATTCCTCTCATAGGCCCTAGACTTTTGCCTGTGCCAGAACCTACCTTCCTGTTCCTACCTTCTTCTTTTTAACCACTCCAGACCAGCTCAACGTTTCCCTCCTGGATGGTCCCTGACTTCTCTCCTCCCCCAGGACTCCACAATGCCTGCTCCAATCCTACCCTCTCTGCTCAGCATCCCCACCCTCTGACACATAGCCAGTGGGTACCACTGTGGGGACTGCTGAGTGGCTGCAGGAAATCTGCGCTCAGATTCACCTTTGGGTATGGG
Source organism: Theropithecus gelada (assembly GCF_003255815.1). NCBI lineage: Eukaryota > Metazoa > Chordata > Mammalia > Primates > Cercopithecidae > Theropithecus > Theropithecus gelada. The sequence goes on along the minus strand of NC_037674.1, from coordinate 42,183,461 downwards.
CCGTGCAGGGCTGACCTCCCTTAGACCCCGGATGTCAGGTTACACCACCTCCTCCCATCTCAGGTGTCTTCACCTGAAACCTCCTGGGCTGCTTCAGAGTGCCCGCTGCAGAAGGAGGCAGACAGGTGTCTTCTACCATCACCAGCTCCCCACTTCACGAAGCAGACCCCAAGCTTCAGAACCCTCACTCGATTGTCCTGAGGTAGTATTTGCTCTTTTTCATATGTGAGGTTCCAGTCCTCCATCCCCTAGGGGCTGAATGAAGGTAGGCTTGGGGGGTGCACTGGAGAGAGAGGATTCCTGTAAGCCGAGATGAAGAGAGCATTCTAGGCGGAGGGAACAGCCAGAGCAAAAGGAGGCCAGTGTGGCTGGGAAGGGAGAGAGGAACCCAATCCTTTTTCACTGTGTTGGCGCCTGGTCCCCCACAGGCCTCACTGGAGGTTGGTGTTCGGGGGCTCAGCAGACCTTGCCTCTTTGCCACGGGCAACAGGCCCTGGGAGAGGACAGCCTTTCCAGGTCAGGGCTAAGGAGGATCTGGATGGCGCCTGGGGGTGGCTTTAGCCGGTTGGTGTCCTTTTATGAGCTCTGGGTATTCTTCCATAAAATGGGGATGGGGGCCAGGCGCGGTGGTTCACACCTGTAATCCCAACACTTTGGAAGGCAGAGCAGTAGGATCGCTTGAGCTCAGGAGTTTCAGACCAGCCTGGGCAACATAGTAAGACCAGTCTCTCAAAAAAAAAAAAAAAAAAAAAAGGATGGGGCAATCTCCAAAAAAAAAAAAAAAAAGCCCTCCAGTTCCTCCCACATCCACTGCCAAGGGGGTGGGTAGGGCCTCCTGCCCTCGGGGCGCCTTCATGACACCAGCCCTACCCTCCCACCCACTCCCCAGGCCCCAGGCGCTGCGGGCGGGCTCGCTCTGCAGGACCCCACCACCCCCAGTTTTGCCCTCCAGGAGCCCAGAGGGACCAGCCCGCCAGCGCGGAGCCGGGACGGGAGGCGGGTGGGGGGAGAGGCCGCCAGCCTGGGAGGCCGGGGCGGCGGGAGACAGCGCGGAGACAGCCCGATAAGGCTGCGGCTCCGGGCGGCCCCTCCCAGCCCCGCTCGATCACAAAAACCAAACTCAAACATCCGGCGGCGCGGGAGGGGCGGGCCGCGGGAGGGGGTGGGGGCAACCCTGATGCGCCCCACTCAGAGCCGGGATGCCCTCCCCGGGTTCACCCTGTTAGGGTCCTGCCCTGCCCCAGAGAGAGGCTGGGGGCAGTAGTCGACCCCACAGTGCCTACTCAGACAGGCCAGGGATGCCCGACACCCCCTCCTTCGTCCTACCTCTGGTGCTCCAGTTTGGGGAGGGCAGGGGTCCCTGGGAACTTGGGAATGGAGTGGCCTGACGCCAAGGTTCTACGACCCCGCAGCACCCCCGGCTTTCCTGGGCTGTGGGAGAGCCCAGCCCTGAGCTGGCCCTGCTGGGGTTCGGGGAGATTCACTGTCCAGACAGGATGGTGGATGAGACGGCACCTTCAGCCCAGCCTGAACTGCACTGTAAGACTTCAGAAGTAGGTGCCAGGCTGGTTACCAGCATCTATTGACCACACACTGTGTGCCCAACAATATTATTGTTACCTTTTTAATATACACAGGAAGACTGACAGAGGCTGGCACCAGGTGGTTAAGCCCCCTGCCCCCTCCAAGAGTCACACTGTCCTTTTCCAGCTTCTCACGAAAGTGTCTCAGTGACAACATTTGTCCTATATACTCTCCTTAATCCCTTCGTATCCTTGTTCTCATTCATTAGCACTAATGCATTCCCATGTACTGGGCACCCACTCCGTGCCAAGTGCCATACCTGATTGCAGTTTATGGAGGACACAGCAGAACTGGCTCCGGCCCCTCTCAATACTTCACATTCTAACGAGAAAGGCAGATAAGGCACACGATTAAAAACTTAGGTAGGGCTGTGAGGAGTGTTTTGTATGTGGCACAGCACATATAAAACTAGAGAACCTGAATTATGTGGGCGCAGGGAGCGGGTGTTCAGGGAGGCTTCCCTTGGAAGACACTGATGGCTCAGATCTGAGGGCGGGGTCGACCCAGGTGAAGGGCGAGAGTGTGGGCCATGGGAGTCTTCTGGGTGGAGGTGCTGAAGCCAGAGGAGACCCCCCCAGATCTGAGAACAAAAACAGGCCCCTTGTTCAGAGCAGGGGCCGAAGACATGAAAGGAGAGGGCAGAGGCCAGAAGGCATGGCCCTCAGTGGTCCACATCAGGCGTGGAGGCGAGGAGGTAGAGAGAGGGTTGGAGGCGGGGAGTGCCATGACCCAGGTGTGTTTTTCAGAGTCCTCGGGCCACCGTGTGGTGAATGGACTGGAGGGTGAGGACAGAAGCAGGGACAGCAGCTGGGAGGCTGTGGCAGGGTCCCCCGAGAGAGATGCCAGGGCCTCGGGCTTGGTGGGTCCATCTGGCATCTGCTTCACCCTCGACAAGCCCGTCAGTGGCCTCCCTGTGGCCAAATCCACATGACCCTGTGTGCAGCTGGGCCCTGTGGGATGCTCCCTCTCTGAACTGCCTTTGTCTGTGTGTCCTGGGGCTCGTGATCGCCAGGTCCCCCTCCTCCTCTGATCACCCTGCCTCTAACACTGGGACACCCCAGCTTCAGGCTCCCTCTTCCCACTGTCTCAAGACAGCTTCACCCTTGCTCACAGATTCAACCACCACCTGGACACGACTGACTCACAAACATCAAATGCCTTTGTCTAGCGGCACACTGGACACCCCGCCTGGCTCTGCCTGGCCTCCTTGAAAGCAACCTGCCCTAAAAGGACATGTTGAGATTCCCCTGTCTCTTCCCCCGGGCAGAAACTTAGGAGCATCCCTGACCCCTCCCACTGCCTCTCTCACCCACACCTGACCCCACCAGTCTGCCTTCATATCTCAAGCTTGTGAGTTCCTCCCCCTCCCCACAGACACTGCTTTTCTAAAACACAAATCTGTCTTCCGTCCTCCTCTCTGGCCTGGTTCTCTGGTTCCCCATCATCCTCAGAACCAAGTCCTGGTCTCCTGTTTCTTCTGTCTGGTCATCTGCAGACTCTACTCAGAGACCACTTCCTCCAGGAAGCCTCCCCAGACTCCTGGCTCCACTTGCTCCCTGTCTTTCTCCAGCTTGGTGTTGGTAGTGGATGCAGGAGCCAGCATTGTGCCCTTTCTATATGGTCAGGGCCACTGTGGAGGAAAAGGTCTGGCCTAACAGACCTGTTTCTAGGGAGTCACAGCCATAGAAACAGGACATTAGGGACAAATGGAGAGCAGCACAGCCCCGGGTTGGAACAGCAGGATAATCACAGGGGGAGCTTGCTTACAGGTGAGGACATCCCCATTGGTCCAGATTCTTCAAGCCAACCAGTCTGGCCCACATGGAAGTGCTTTGGGAGGCCTCAGGAAGACACCACCCTTTGCCCATCCTTTATCCTGGAAGTGCCCCCTCAGACCTCCACTCCTTTCTCATAAGCGTCATCCTCCCCAGTTGCCTGATAAACTACAGATCCTCCAAGAAGAGATGCACACGCTGAACAGTGACTTCTTGCCTGCTTCCTTAAAGATCAGCCCCCAAGATAGAGCATCCAAACCCAATCACCTGGTGGGCAGCCAGGGCTATAGCGTGGGAGGGTATCTGTGTTTCCACACTATTTACACAAAGCAAGACCTCAATGAACTCTGTTCACAAACACACATTGGCAGGATTGCCTAGAGGGCTGTCCCCAGAGTGGCTGGCCTGCCAGTTACTTGGTGGGGGGAAAGTTATTGGAAATTCCTACTGCCATAGAGATGTGAGATAACCTGAGGTGCCTTTATTTTACCTTGAGGTTTACAGAACACTCTGCAAACAGGACCACGAGGTCAGGAAGGGTCCTCAGAGCTCTCCTGGTCTAACTCATTGACAGATGGGGAAACTGAGGCCCAGAGAGGGGCAGTGACTTTCTCAGTGTTCTAGAGCAGGCAACAGGCCAGACCACAGATCACAGGTTCCCAGGTCAATGTTTTCCCCGCTGCCTCAGCACCTGGGCGCAGAAACATTCTGACCATGTTGGGTCTGTGTTTGCAAAAGATACCAGTGACTCTGCAGTCAGTTAAGTTGCAGGAAAGGCTGAGGGGTCTCTCTTTAATAATTTTTGAAGGGAGTTGATTTTGAAGACAGCTGGTTTGGGAAAGGGTATAAAGAGATGCCCAGAGATACTTAGAGCTGCATAAATGTATCACTACTAGTTTAAAATCGCTAAAATACATGCATACAAACTCATACACAACTGCTGTTTTCATTTAGCTGATTTTTTTCTTTTTTCTTTTTCTTTTTTTTTTTTTTTTTTGAGACCGGCTGTCACCCCGGAGTGCAGCGGCATGATCATGGCTCACTGCAACCTCGACTTCCCAGGCTCAAGCAATCCTCCTACCTCAGCCTCCCAAATAGCTGGGACCAAAAGCAAGTAACACCATGTCCAGCTAATTTTTGTATTTTTTGTAGAAATGGGGTCTTGCCACATTGCCAAGACTGTAGCTGATTTTATTTTACAAGCATTCCATAGTCATTGAAGAAAAATTAGAAAATTCAGAAATTTTGATAAAAAATCAAAGAATATAATTTATGCACAGGTCCACATCTGGCAACAAAGAGGCAGTATTGCCAAGCAGTCAGAAGTATAAGCACAAACGTCAGTCTAGCACTGAATTCAGTCCTAGTTGTACCACTTAGCAGCTGTGTGATCTTTAACACCTTGCTTAACTTCTCTGAGCCAGTTTCCTCATTTATAAAATGAACCCTAATCTAGAGTGGAGTACTTAGCCTCCTGTCTGACATGCAACAACCACAAGACAAAAGGCAGTCATGGTGACATTCACTTGGTGTATGGCCCCCCATTTTTCAAGATAAATGTAGAGGCCAGGCGCAGTGGCTCACGCCTGTAATCCCAGCACTTTGGGAGGCCAAGGTGGGCAGATCACTTGAGGGCAGGAGTTTGAGACCAGCCTGGCCAATATGGCGAAACCCTGTCACTACTAAAAATACAAAAATTAGCCAGGCGTGGTGGTGGGCACCTGTAATCCTAGCACTCGGGAGGCTGAGGTGGGAGGATTGCTTGAACCCAGCGGAGGTTGCAGTGAGCTGAGATTGCGCCACTGCACTCCAGCCTGGGTGACAGAGCAAGATTTCATCTAAAAAAAAAAGGGGGGGCCCAGTGCAGTGGCTCACGCCTGTAATCCCAGCACTTTCAGAGGCCAACGTGGGCGGATCACGAGGTCAGGAGTTGGAGACCAGCCTGGCCAACACAGTGAAACCCCATTTCTACTAAAAATACAAAAATTAGCCGGGCATGGTGGTTCGCACCTGTAGTCCCAGCTACTCGGGAGGCTGAGGGGGGAGAATCACTTGAACCCGAGAGGCGGAGGTTGTGGTGAGCCGAGATCACACCACTGTTCTCCAATCTGAGGGACAGAGTGAGACTCCATCTCAAAAAAAAAAAAAGATAAATATAGAATTAGACCAGAATAAGCTTTGAATTCCCACCCCACTCAGCTTTTATGATTCCACACATTGATGATGAGTCCTGGGGCAGGGGCTTTCTTTCTCCAGGCCTCAGTTTCCCTGTCTATTCTAGGTCCAGGGCTGGAGCAGTAGCTCTCAGGAGTCATTTCTATCTGCTGGCCAGGCCTGGTGACCTCCAGCACTGGCTGGGCCATCTCTGTGCCCTGGCCACCGGAGATGAGTCAGAGGGCCAGGAGGCTGGCCCAGATGGCTGGTGACCCAGGCAGCCAGAATCTTCAGACCATTGTGGGCCCTCCCTGTCCCACTTCCCCATTGCTCCCATGAGCTTCCCCAGACTAAGGCTGTATTGTGCAAGGCAACAGACCAGCCAAACCAAATAAATGGGTACATGCACTTCACCCAGCCCTCCCAGCTGAGCCACATCAGATACCAACTACCGGCCAATTTCACCAAGCTGCTGAGACATGGTTAGTGGTGGGGGCCTCCCAAGCCACTGACCTTTAGGGTCATCCAGCCATTGACTCCCTCATTAGTTAATTCATTCATTCCACAAGTTCAAAGAGCATCCTCTAAATGTCAGGCATTGTGCTAGTGCTGGGATTCAGTGTTGAGCAAAACAGCTCCCGATTTCAGGTTGCTCCTGGGTGGGCCAGGACATACTTCTCAGTGCACTGCCAAGATACGAGCCCTATGGGGTAAGATTCCAGAATAAGGCATGAGTTCTTCTAGTTTACAAGATCGGGGAAGATTTCCCAGAAGCAGTGGCCTTTGAAACAGGTCTTGAAAGGTGAGGAGGAGTGGGCCAGACAGAAACAATAGGCAGGGTATCCCTGGCAGAGGGCACTGCAGGAGCCAAAGCAAGGAGTATGACAGTGTGATCATTGAAACCACAGGGTGAGTACTGGAAAAGGCTAAAGAGATCAACTTGTCCAGTCCCCTCATGTAACAGATGGGGAGACTGAGGCCTGGGCAGAGCCCAGGTGTGGCTGGCATTGCTCTTGCAGAGGGAGAAGTCTGAAAGCTTTGTCACAGATACTGTAAGTCATCAGGTTTACTCTGTCCAAAGGCTCCAGATTCAGGGGCAACTGAAGACAGGCATCCCAGGCAAAGCCTAGCTCTGCCCAAGGGGCCTGCAAGGAATTGTTGGTGTGTTTGTTTTATTTGATTGGTTAGTTATCTAATAAACATGCAGAAACCCAGAGTTCTTTGCTACCCACTGCTTGTAGGTAGCACAGAATGCAAGAAATAATATGCTTTTCCTTTGACAAGAGAGTTTTTGGGTAGATGTGACAAAGAACCTCCTGAAAGTGAACCAGGTCAGGCACGGGAGCTAAGGCCAGAGAAGAAGCCCCTTCAGGACCCAGCTTCTTTCCAGTTCGGAGCTCCCTCACCTGCCCCACAGTCAGGGCAGAGCTGTCTCCTGTGAGCAGAGTTGTGAGCAGCCCAGAAAGCAAGGGCCGGCTCATCAGAGACAGGAGGAGGGGACACAAAGCACAGAAACCTCTGCAAAAACTCCCTCCAACCTGGAAGACTGGGGCTTCTGTTTGTTTCTCAAGGCTTCCCAACCTTCCAACAAAGAATACACATGACTTGCATATCAAAGGACATTTGATCGGGGTGGTGGCTCATGCCTGTAATTCCAGCACTTTAGGAGGCTGAGGCGGGTGGATCACGTGAGGTCAGGAGTTCGAGACCAGCCTGGCCAACATGGTGAAACCCCGTCTCTACTAAAAATACAAAAATTAGCCAGGCGTGGTAGTGAGCATCTGTAGTCCTAGCTACTTGGGAGGCTAAGGCAGAAGAATTGCTTGCACCTGGGAGGTGGAGGCTGGAGACTGCAGTGAGCTGAGATTGTGCCACTGGACTCCATCTAAAAAAAAAAGACATTACAGGGGAGAAATTGGACCAAAGAGAAATGATGAACAAGGCTACTCAGTGAGGTCACCCCCTGGGTGTGATGGTCTCCTGCTTACCTACTCCTTGCCAGAGCTCCAATCCCACATCAGTCCTCAGGCGTACTTGTGTATCTTTGCTCAGATTGTGTCCCCTAACCTGGCACTTCCTTCTGCCCTATTCTTTCTGAGAACTCCTACCCATACATCAAAGCCCCCCTCATATGTCCCTTTTTCTCTGCTGAGCCTGCCACCCCACCTAGCCTGCCCACCCAGCTTTGGTCCCGCCTCTAGTACAGGTGTATCACATTTCCCAGCCGTTTGTCCTGGCTGTTCATTGAGAGCTGGGATCAGGGCCGTCACTGCCCAACTTGCGCACTGTTCTGAAAGGTAGCTTTGTGACCTTGGGCAAAGTCAAATGAATGAATGGACAAATGAGTGAGCTTTTCTGATGTCAGAACTTGGGTGATCCCACCACCCCCTCTCAGGAGTTTTTGAGAAGACGGGCATAACCTGATTCCTGACCTTACTGCACAGCCTGTGCTGGGTGGGGGCAGCCAGAGAAGAGAGGAAAGGGGTATGTAGAGGGATGAAGTAACGGAGCTCTAACTGTAGAGTGATGTTTCTCACCTTTTTGTTCACAAGGACTCCTATCCCCCAAAGAATCTTTGTAACAGTTTTTTCTAATCGTTCCCCACTACAAAATTCTAGTCGCACAGAGATACTGAAAATCTGCTATGCACTCTATGTATATTCATAATTTAAGACTTGTTTTAACCCCCTTCCTGAACCAAGTTTTGCTCCCTTGAGCAAACGGCAATATCACTGCCTTTGAGAATGCCCATCCTGGGGTGGGCAGTCAGCTACATTGGCTCCTCTAGCCTTCAGAACAGCCAGTGAAACAGGCATCATTATCTTCATTGTATAGATTTGTAAACTGAAGAACAGATGTTTGTTAACTTGCCCAGCTAGTGCGTGATGGGGTCACGATACACAGCTGGAATTTTCGGACCACAGACCCTTGGACTTGCCTGCTGTGTTGCGGAAGAGGAGAGGAAGCTGCGGCTGGTTGAGAAGGAGCCCTGAGCCGGGGTCCGGCTCCTCCAGGCACTGCCTGTCTGTAGACCTCGGTTTCCTCCCTCCTAAAGTGAGGAGGGGGGTGGATCTCAATGTATCCAAAGGGCTCCTCAGGCTTCCACCCTATGAAGGAGAAGCTCTCAGGTCCCAGGACACTGGGGAACCCCACCACCTCCATGCTAGGATTGGGCCTGGGTCCCTGGGCCCTGGCCACCAGGCTGGAGCTGCTGGTATCAGGTGGAGGGAGGGGACTGCTGAGCCGCTGGCCTGGAGACTGAGACGGGGATGTCTGCTCCCGGCTGGCGGCCTCCCAAGGGTGCTCGGCTGGGAGCCTGGCTGGCCCAGGCTTTCCCCAGGGCCTGATAAACCAGAAAAAAGAAAGCACGCTGTGAAGGGAAGGAAGCACCAGCAGACAAAGAAGGGAAGGGCACGCTGATTCCATCGGCTCCAGGCCCTCAGCCACCCTGGCGGGCCGGGCAGGGCTGGGCAGGGCTTGCAGACGGGCAGCCTGGGGAGCTGGCGGCAGGATGCTGGGAGCCAGCTACATGGGGATCACTGTGCCCTCCTTGTGCTGAGGCTGGCTGGGGTGGGGACTGAGAACAGGCCAGCAGGGACAAGCCCCGGCATACCAGCCCTACCCCCTCACTGGAGCCTCCTCACAATGTACCCATGTACAGGTGGCGTCTTCGGCACTGTGCAGGGGGCCAAAGTTCCACAGCCAGTTAGCAGCAAAGCCAGGCTGGGACCTGGTTCTCTGGCTCCAAACTCTAGGTGCTCTTCCATCCCATACCTCACCCAAGTCTGCCAGAACCTGATTCTGCTGCCTGAGGAGGTAGGGAGCCACTCAGGACAATCAATAAAATAGAGCCAGCTCACCAGGGGTCATCTTCTGCATTATCTGAACCAATTTTCACAAGGGCCCTATAAGGTCAGCTATGTTATTGGGCCCACTTTACAGATGTGGAAACTAAGGCTCCTAACAGCTGGACCTTTGCAAGGCGCTCTGGGGCAGCCAGCTTTCCCCTTCCCTGGGGGAGGCTACAGGGCCCTCGGGTGGGTGCAGGAAGCCCCTCAGACCTCTGCCTCTGAGCTACAGGGCCTTCCCTGAGGGTTCAAAGGGGAAGAGTTGAGAGATGGGAAAAAACAGCTAGACTTTTTCTAAAATTAGTAAACAGAAAAGATGTTCCAAAACCCGAAAATGAAAGGAGAAAGGAGTGGAGCAGAACTCGGCTCCGGCCCTTCCTCAGGGAGCCAGGAGGATGAATGAGGCCTGGGTGGACTAGGAATCTGCAGGGGGACTTCCATGCCCAGCTCTGCTACTTTCATCCTGCGGCTCCGCCCACAAGATGGGACAGTGAGCCCCTACCTCTGCGTCGCTGAGCAGAGCAGAGAGAATCTGGGCAAAGGCACTGCTCAGGGCTGTGCCTCATCACCAGGCTTCTGCCCCACCCAGCTGGGTTCAGCCTGAGGTTTCCAGGCATGCCGGCTGCAGCCCACGCACTGACCACCATCCCAGGGGACCTTCCTCAAAGTCTCGGGACTCTCCCAGATGCCCCCCAGAGTCAGAAATGAGGGCCTGGGATGAGTGAAACAGGCAAGGAATAAAAGCCAGCCTGAGGGGCATTAAGAAGCTAGCACTGCTGTGGGGTCCTGGGGTCCCATAATTCCGGGGACCCTCTGAGGAATGGGTAGGATGCGGCTCAGAATTGGTCCCCTGCAATTTGGAAGGAAAACATCACCCGCTGGTTCTTGTCACCTGGGGCAGGAAGCAAGCACTAAGCTGGGCTGCAAGGCCAGGAGGCCAAGTGCTATCAGTTGGCACCTGCACAGAAATCGTTGCCCTAGCAAGAGCTGGAGTAGAAAGGTGAGCAGTGGAAGTGAGGGAAGGTCAAGGGATGCCTGACACCACATCCCACTGATGCAGCCCCCTTTTCAGTCAGTGGTCCCTGGGCCAGGGGTACCCAAGGATAGGTGTGACCAGATGCCTGCTGTCTAGGAGCTCACAGCCAGGGAGAAGCCCTCACATACACTCTCCTACTGGGAGATAATGATCATCCAGCCCACTATTCTGTGCTAGGCCCCACACCATCTCCAGTATTCCCAACAGTCCTGCAAGATAGGTATTATTATTTCCATTTGACGAAGAAACACACTGAGGCTCAGAGAGGTTAAAAATCAAGGCCAGGTGTGGTGGCTCATGCCTGTAATCCCAGCACTTTGGCAGGCCAAGGCAGGCGGATCACTTGAGGTTCACGAGTTTGAGACCACCCTGACCAACATAGCAAAATCCTATCTCTACTAAAAATATAAAAAATTAGCCAAGCATGGTGGCAGGTGCCTGTAGTCCCAGCTACTCGGGAGGCTGAGGCAGGAGAATTGCTTGAACCCAGGAGGCGGAGGGTGTAGTGAGCTGAGATTGTACCACTGCACTCCAACCTGGGCGACAGAGTAAGACTCTGTCTTTAAAAAAAAAAAAAAAAAGTCTTCCCAACATTTCATTCCAAGCCTAAGGCCTTCCCAGTGTTCCTGGTGAGGGCGGAATCCTGGCCCAGACGACAGCCCAGGCGGCCAGAGAAGGCTGCCTGGAGGAGGTGGGGCTGGGTCTGCACTGTAAAGCTGAGCACACTTCACCCCCTGCTTGTGCTCTATCCTCTGGGTCTCTGCACAGTCACCCCACTCGGAGTCCTCAGGAGCATCTCATGATGACCTGAACTCACAGCTTAGCAGGTTGGGAGGCCCTCAGGCGCAGCGGGCCCAACTCCCAGCCACCCTTCTGTGGCAAAACTGAGGTCCAGAGAGGGACATGACCCGTCCAAGCTCACACAGCACAGAGTGCACAGCCAAGATGGGAACCCAGGTCTCCTTGCTCCCATTTCCATGTCCTCTCTCCTTAGGCAGCAATGCCAGGTATTTTAGGGTCTTGTCTCCACTATCAAAAACGGAGCCCATCAGGCTGAGCTCTTTTCTTCTTCTGTGGCTGAATCTCCTTCCTGGGGTATGCTGGGTTCAAAACAGAGTGCTGCAGGGAACCTGGAGCCCCTCAGCGTGGAATGGGACCGGAGGGGGAGCCGTGGGGTGAACAGGGGGCAGCGGAACAGGGCTGGTGGAGCCTGGATGTGACAGCCAGAGAAAGAGCGGCAGAATCCTCCTTCTTCCCCTGCCAGGGAATTGGGCAGAGAGGACCCGCTACTCACTCAGGCACTGGGGTATTCAGAACGGGGTTAGTGCTAAGGCTGGGTGACCTAAAGTGCCAGAGACAGGGGCTGGAGGAGAATCCAAAACACAAAACAAACATATAACCGCCCCCAAAGGAAAAGTCCAGAGTCTGAATTTTAAACAGGAAGAACAAGGCGTCAGGCTCAGAGGAAGATAACAGGGCCCGGCTGACCAAAGAAACAACAGAAAAAGGGCTGAGGAAAGCTGAGGGTGGGGGGTCGGGGGGGTACATTCCTGCTTTGGAGCCTGGGCCCTTCCTGGCTCTCCCTTGCCTTTGGGGTACAGGGTGCCAGGGTCTACACCGCCACGCAGTGACAGGGGCACAGGGCAGTGTGGGAGGCCTTTTTGGAGGGGCACAGGGTATGCAGGAAAGAGCATGTGTCTGGGGTCAGGCAGACATCGGCTGGAATCCTTGGGCAGGTGACTCTCTGAGCCGCTGTTTCCCCCTCTGAAAAATGTCGTTAAGAATATCTACCCTGAAGTGCTGGGAGGACTAAGGGAGACAAAGAACTCACAGGGCTGGCACACAGTAGGGCTAGAATGATCCACCATTCTCTACATGCTCAGCCCTGGTTTCTGTTATCCCAGAGACCCCAGGGGCCACAGACCCAACGCTGAAGGACTCTTGGAAGCACCAGGAACACATATCCTTGCCCTCAACAGGTCCTGGCAACCTGGTGAATCCAAAACCATCCTTACGGAGCCAGATGCACAACCTTTACCCCGCTGTATCCGTCTGTGTGGGCTGCCATAACAAGGCACACAGACTGAGTGGCTTAAACAACAGCCAGTTATTTTTTTCATAGTTCTGGAGGTTAGAAGTCTGAGATCAAGGTGTCAGCAGGGATGGCTGGGCATACTGGCTCACGCCTGTAATCCCAGCACTGTGGGAGGCCAAGGTGGACAGCTCATCTGAGGTCAGGAGTTCAAGACCAGCCTGACCAACATGGTGAAACCCCGTCTCTACTAAAAATACAAAAATTATCTGGGAGTGGCCGGGCGCCGTGGCTCACGCCTGTAATCCTAGCACTTTGGGAGGCCGAGGTGGGCGGATCACGAGGTCAGGAGATCGAAACCATCCTGGCTAACACGGGGAAACCCTGTCTCTACTAAAAATACAAAAAAAAAAAAAAAAAATTAGCTGGGCGTGGTGGCAGGCATCTACAGTCCCAGCTACTCGGAGGCTGAGGCAGGACAATCGCTTGCACCTGGGGGGCGGAGGTTGCAGTGAGCCGAGATCGCACCACTGCACCCCAGCCTGGGTGACAGAGCGAGACTCTGTCTTAAAAAAAAAAAAAAAATTAGCTGGGAGTGGTGGCACGGGCCTGTAATCCCAACTACTCGGGAGGCTGAGGCAGGAGAATTGCTTGAACCCGGGAAGCATAGGTTGCAGTGAGCTGAGGTCGCACCACTGCACTCCAGCCTGGGCAACAGAGTGAGACACCATCTCAAAAAAAAAGAAAAAATTGTGCTGGCAGGGTTGATTTCTTCTGAGACCCCTCTCCTTAGCTTACTGATGGCCATCTTCTTCCTGTGTCTCTATAAGGTCTCCCTCTGTACAGGCCTCCCTCAGTATCCATGCAGAACTGGTTCCACAACCCAGCCTTGGATACTGAAATCTACAGATGCTCAAGTCCCTTATATGAAATAGCACAGTATTTGCATATAAACTATGCACATCTTTCCCTATACTTTAAATCATCTCCAGATTATTTATAATACCTAATACAATGCAAATGCTATGTAAATCGTTGTTATACTGTATTGTTTCAGGAATCATGATAAGAAAAAAAGTCCATACATATTCAGTACAGATACAAACATCCTTTTTTTTCCTCAAATATTTTCAATCCAGAGTTGGTTGAATCCATGGATGAGGAGCCCACAGATAGAGAGGGCCAATTCTACATGTCTTTGTGCAGATTTCCTTTTCTGATAAGGACACTAGGCAGATTTAGATTAGGGCCCACCCTGATGGCTTCATTTTACCTTAGTCATCTCTTTACTTTAAAAGCCCTGTCACCAAATACCATAACATCCTGAGGCACTGGGGGTTAGGACTTCAACATGTGAATTCTGGGGGGACACAGTTCAGTCCATAACACCTGCTAAGTCCCCAACTGTCAAGTCCCTCCGATCCAGGCTGCATCCCAAACCTGCTTTGGCACTGGCAGGAGCTATAACCGTCCTGAAGTCCAACCCTTGTTTCCAAGAGAGGGGAAGTAACTTATCCCACGTGACGCAGCAAATAAAAATATCCGGAAAGTCCAGGCTTCTGTTAGCACATCCAGGGAAAACACAGTCCAAAGAGGACAAACCTGAGTCCCTCAGCTGAGCGTACCTGAAAGGTGATGTCCTCATGTTCTGTGTGTTCTGCCAGCTCAGCCAGTTTTGGGATTGCAGATTTGGTGAGAGAAGGGCCGGGGCACAAGTCGGCCTTCACATTTTCTGGATGGCTGGAGAGAAAACTCCAACCACTAACATTTAGGAGTGCCTACTGTGTGCTAGGCAGTGTTCAAAGCACTTTACATGAATTTACCTGTTTAAGCCCCACAGCAACCCTATGAAATACAGCTGTGACAATTCTTAGAACCATTTTGGAGAGGGGGAAATTGAGGCACCAAGAAGTGAAGCAACTTGGCCATTGTCATACATCTGACAATGAGTGTATGTAGTCGCACCAGGATTCTGGCTGTAGGGACAGTGTCCTCAGTGGCAATGCTTTCCCATCCAGTGAGGTGTCACGGAAGGAGCCCTAGGCAGGTCACCAGGCCTGACACTTCTACCGCTTGCTGTGGGACCTTGGGCAAAAGTCCTCCCATCTCCGGGATTCAGTGTTCCCACCTGTCATATGACAGGTAAGATCAGATGACCCTTGAGCCCAAGATAAACCACCCCCTTCCCTCTTCTTTGCCCCTCAAGGCCTTCCTTAAGTCTAGAAGAGCAGCCTTTGGCCTCAGTGTCATGGAACAAAGTCCCCTCCCCAGGGCTCAGGGCCTGGAGGGCTGAGCAGGGAACAAGGCGAGCTCCAGGCCACACTGTCTCTGGACATCCTCCACCATTGGTTTGCCCACACCAGGGTGGCCCTGGCCAGAGGTCAGCAGAGGAGAAAAGCCATCCCAAGCCCTGCAGGAGGCCCTGAGAACAGGTGGAGGAGGGCTCGGGTGCAGACAGATCTGTGCCCACCCATGGGGAGTTGGTCTTTCTCCCTCTTCCCAGCCACCCCTCTTGAGTCCCGCCCCAGCCTAAGTTGTCAGACAGTGGGCCTCATGTCCCAAAAGTCTCCTAAGCCCCCAGTCCACTCCCAGCCTCATCCCCTGGGGCAGAGACTGAAGATAGAAACCTCATGGTGTTATCAGTTTCCATGTCACTTAAACAGCTTGGATCTATAGTGGCTGGTGCACCAAACCACTGTAGGCCCACCCACAGAACACTCCCCACCGTGAATAAAGAATACCATCAAAGAACATGTGTTGACAGAGTGAAATGTTGTTGAGATATTGCCAATGGAAAAAAGAAAACTTCATAAAACAATCAATAAAATATTCTATGGTCTTCAATACACATATACATACTGCCATTTTGATACATATGCATGGAAAAAGGCCTGGAAGGAATTCCACCAAAATGTTCACAGTGGTTCCCCTGGCGGGGTCCGAGGTGGGGTCCTGGGAGTTGGGACTATGGATTTTCTTTCTTTCCTTCTTTCTCTCTCTGCTTCTCTGTATTTCCTTACCCTTGTTTTAAAGTTAATTTCAGGGACAATAAAAAGACAAGTTAATTATATAAGACAACATGAAACATGGAGTAATATTGAAAACACAATGTCCCCACAGAGTATGGATACCTCCCATAGTCGCCTCTTCCCCCAACAGCTATGCCTGCCATCTAAGTTCTCTTCACCTCACACACTTGCCCTTCACTTTATATTTTCTTTCTTTCCTTTTTTTGAGACAGCGCTGTGCTCTGTCACGCAGGCTGGAATGCACGGCTCATTGCAGCCTCAACCTCCTGGGCTCAGGTGATCCTCCTACCTCAGCCTCCCGAGTAGCTGGGCCCACAAGCATGCACCACCATGCCCAGCTAATTTTTTTTTTTTTTTTTTTTTTGAGACAGGGTTTCACCATGTTGCCCAGGCTGGTCTCCTGGGCTCAAGCAATCTGCCCGCCTGGGCCTCCCAAAATGCTAGGATAATAGGTGTGAGCCACCATGCCCAGTCCATTTTATAATTTTCAAAGAAAAGTCACATCCATTTATGATTATATCTGTCCTCAGGGGATGAGTGAGGCCAGGAATTACCATCAACATATTATACATATTAGGAAACCAAGGCCAGAGAAGAACTACGACTTGTTCCAAAGTCATCCAGCAAGTGAGAGGCTGAGTGGGCTTTACCCTCTGCCTCTAGATCCCTTCAGTCTGAGGGTACCCTCAAGGGCTGGGGGTATCTGGGCCAGAGCTTTGGAAGTTGGAGAGCTGAAAGCAGAAAGCAGAAGGCGCTGACATGGCCTCTTTTGGCCGTAAATGAATCACTATGTTGTTCTGAAGCTTTCTGCCTTAGTTTCCCCAACTGCAGGATAGAACAAGCCTGGTCTCCTCCCTCTCCAACCTTCATGAAAGGATGGCTTTAAGATGGATAAAGAAACCCCCTCCTGGAAATATGGTCTTGAGCAAAGCCACACGCCATTCTGTCCTACACCTCAGGCCTGGCCCCAAGAGCCAGGCTTCTACCCTCTCCCGCCATCTTCTTGGTGCCAACAGCACTCCCCACTGTGGCTCTGTTCCTCTGTTCCTCCTTCGTGGAGGGCTCAGCAAGTGCACTAAATGGAAAGGAGTGGGCACAGCACTGGCCCAGACACCAAGAACCTTGGGCTCAAGCCCCCTGCCCTGGTCACCATGTGACCCAGAGCAGCCAGTCCTCCTCTTTGAGCCTCAGTTTCTTCCTCTGTATAAGAGGGCTAAAGATGTGCTTCTATGATTCTTCCAGAACAGCATTACTTGAGCATGGAGCTATGCTGAAAGATTCAAGCAAAGCATCAGCAGCATCACAGCTCTCAGAGACTGCAGCATGGACACGGAGCCGGGTCACTGCCCAGTATCTGGAAAGGAGCTCCTAGTTTGCACTTGGAAGCCCAGCAGAGCCACTTCATGGTAGGTGACAATACTTCACTTCCCTGGGCCTTGGATTCCCTCTACATAAAATGGGAGATCAATTCAGAAGGTCCTGAAAGGCCAGTTTTTTAAAAACCACCACCACAAGAACAACTGTTTCTCCGGCTCTTCTGATCTAGGGGATGGAAGATCAGAAGTAGCCAAGAATAACAGGGGGCTTACATAAGCCAGGGCCTTACAAATTACACCGTATGTTCCCAAATATCCAATGTGACTGTTGCCTCCCCAAACCTTGATAAAAGGTGGGTGCTATTGGTGAGCAAGATCCAGAGACAAAGAGTTTCAGGGAGGGAGAGGCAGGACCATCTGGGAACCCAGAGCTCCCGAGCCCAGACCCGTTTGGCCCCCGATCCCCTGGAGCTGTCCGGCTGGTTCCATAGCGTGAGCAATGTGGTCATAGAATAACAATAATAACATTAATAACAACGAACACGTATGAATCACTCACCTTGTGCCAGGAATGGTAAGTGCTTTATTTGAATTCATTTATTTAAACTTCAGGGAACTCTATGACAGAAATTCTATTATTGCCCCTCACTTTTCAAACGAGGAAATTGAGGCATGAGGAAATCGAGAAACATGCCCCAGGTCAGGCAGCTAGCAAGTGGCAGAGCTTGGCTTTGAATCCAGGCAGCCCAGCACCCCATGTTCGCTGTCTTAAACCACAGTGTCATACTGGCTTCCTGGAAAATGGTGCAGGATAGATGAGAGACCCTTGGAGGGCCCTGTCCTAGTTGGCACTGGCATGCCTTTTTTTTTTTTTTTTTTTTTTTTGAGACAGAGTCTCCCTCTGTCACTCAGGCTGGGGTGCAGTGGCCTGATCTCGGCTCACTGCAACCTTCACCTCCTGGATTCAAGTGATTCTTCTGCCTCAGCCTCCTGAGTAGCTGGGACTACAGGTGTGCACCACCATGCCCGACCAACTATTTTTAGCAGAGACAGGGTTTCAACATGTTTGCCAAGCTGTTCTCAAACTCTTGACCTCAAGCGATCCGCCCATCTCAGCCTCCCAAAGTGCTGAGATCACAGGCGTGTGTCACCACACCTGGCCTGGCATGCTTTCTTATAGCTCCTTCTCTCCCTGCATGCACAGGTCTCTTCACCAGCCCTGACTGGAACACACATTATGAACACAGGACACATATAAATATGAACTCTATCTCATAAAGGGCCAGCATCCCATTGTCACCCCCACCACGTCCCGGCCTTGACACTCCACCTTGCTCACCTCTGTGAAGCTTCGAGAGCTGAATTAGGCAAGTGCCAAGACACACTGTGCACAGCCCTCTCTGCATAGAGACACAACTAGAAGGATGCTTCACAACCTCCAGTGGTAGGGTTTGTGGTTTCCTCTTTACACTTTCTTAAAACAATCACATGCATCATTTCTACCAAAATAACATGACAAAGCATCTGAAGGTCCAAGTCAGCTTGCAACCCAGGCCTGTGTGGCTCCAAAACTTGAATTATTTGCCCTTTTCTGTAGCATTTCATGGAAAAAGCTGCTGGTCTGGGAGATGACTGGGCAGGACCTTCTTTCACAGGAAGGCTGGTGTTCTCCAGGAGTGGAACCAGCTTCCAATGTCACCAAATCAAAGGCCTGCCACCCCCATGCTGCCCTCACCTTCACTTGGCAGCTTAAACATTGGCAAAATGAGGGTCAGTAGAAGCAGAATAATTTCAGGGACTCTGAGAATATTCAGGCCATCAGACCTTTCTGACGCCTCACATCCCACCAGTAACACTTAATAAACAATGGCCAAATGCGGTGGCTCATGCCTATAATCCCAGCACTTTGGGAGGCCAAGGTGGGAGATCACTTGAGCCCCAGGGGGTTCAAGATCAGACTGGGCAATATGGCGAAACCCTATCTCATAAAGTATAAAAATTAGCCGGGCGTGGTGCTGCGCGCCTGTAATCTCAGCTACTCAGGAGGCTGAGGCAGGAGGATGGCTTGAACCTGGGAGGCAGAGACTGCAGTGAGCCAAGATCACACCACAGCACTCCAGCCTGGGCGACAGATGAAACTCTGTCTCAGATAAATAAATTACAATCATAAATAATAATTGGCAAAGGGACTATCCGTGGCTTTTTAAAATCTCTGTATACTAATATTTTGTTAATGACCACGTATTGCTTTATAGTAAGAAAAACAATTTTTTGAAATTATAAAATTCATGGAAATCAAAGATTTGATTCTTACCCTGGGGAAATAAAGTTTTTCTTTCTTTACACTTGCATGTAAAGGCTGTATGCTCAGCACTTTATACACATTATCTATAGTCTTCATAATATCCTGGCAAAAAAGCAACTATTATGTCCATTTTAGAGAAACAGAAGCTGAGACTCCGAGGCTGAGAGGCTGAGCCACTTGCCCAGGGTTGCCCAGCCAGGAAGTCACCAGCCTGGATTCCATCTCAGGCGGGCCTGACTGCCACATCAGGGCACTCTCTCTCTTCCGAGGCTGCTCCCTCCCACCTCTCCTCTCTCCTCCACCCATCACCCATCACATCTGACTCTTCTGGAGAAGGCCTTGCCCCGCTCCCTGCCCTTCCCTCGAATCTGGTCTCAGCATCTGTGAGTCCATCCCCCAGCCCCTGTCGGGGGAATTGGTTAATGTTCCTTCCACTCGGATACTATAAAACACTCAGATCAGCCGGGTGTGGTGGCTCACACCTGTAATCCCAGCACTTCGGGAGGCCGAGGTGGGCAGATCACCTGAGGTCAGGAATTTGAGACCAGCCTGGCCAACATGGCGAAACCCTGTCTCTACTGAAATACAAAAATTAGCCGGGTGTAGTGGCAGGCCCCTGTAATCTCAGCTACTCAGGAGGCTAAGGCAGGAGAATCACTTGACCCTGGGAGACAGAGATTGCAGTGAGCTGAGATGGTGCCACTGAACTCTAGCCTGGATGACAGAGTGAGACCCCATCTCAAAAAAACAAACAAATAAATAAATAAAATACAATACAACACTTGAGTCCAGCTGGCTACATCCACGCTGTAATTAAAAGTGCATTTCCCTGGCTCGGTGGTGCTCATGTCAGACTGAAGGCTAGCATACCACTTCTATGTGCCTGCCAGGAATACCCACCATGTCATTTCTGCCCTGTTGGCAAAAGACATTCTTTGTCCTTCCCAAACCACACAGAAACCCCCTTTGCGGGGCAGAGCCCAAGCCCCTGAGTTCCGGGCCAACATCTGAGACCTACATGTGGGAGGAACGGGCCCATGGGAAGGAGCAGACCCCAGCAGCCTCAGGCTGCACTCAGAACCTAGGCCAGAGGGGATGGAGCCAGTCAGGGCCAGACAGTCCTCCCCTGGAAGCCAGGAGGGGACAGAGGCCCATGCACTCTTCAGGGAGCCAGGCGGTCTGCCCAGCTCTTCCCCAGCCCAGTCCTCAAACAAGTGCCTCAGCAAACGGAGCCCCTGCCCCTGTATTATTTTCTGTGCAAACTTACTGTTGAATACTGTCAGGAGTTTGGGGTATCTTACATTTGGGGAACACACTCTGCCGTGAGTCCAACCAGCACTCTTCCTCAGTAGTTCTCAAATAGGCCTCTGAAGTGGGCAGGGCAGACAGTGTGATCCCATTTTACAGAGGAGGAAATAGAGGCCAAAAGGGGTGCTGAGGCTCCCCCAAGCTTCCACAGCTGGGCAGCGGCAGCACAGCTGGCTCTTGCAGCCAGGTGATTGGACTCCAAGTCCATTGCTCTTTCTGCTGTACCCTAGCTGCCTGGAAGGACCTCAAGGTCAGGACTTAACCGCTCAGGAGAAGGTAGGGTCAAGAAGGGCAGGGGCTCTGAAGGGCTTGGTCTGCCACTGTCAACTCCGGATTATCTTCGGCAATTTACTTTGTGTCTCAAAGCCTCAGGTTCATTATCTATAAAATGGGGATAATAGGGTTATTCTGTGGTTTTTAGAACTGTGCCTAAGTGTTCAGTATGTTATTTATCATGACCAGTGAGCTGTGGGAGGGAGAGGCTTCTCGTATGGCAGTCGGGAAGGCTCCCTGGAGGAGGCAGGAGGTTTGATGGATGGAGAGGAATCAGACAGACAGAGGGCAAGCAGTTATAGGTTACGGGGAAGAGCAGCAGACTGGGAGTCAGAAGGTTTCAGCCTTTGTCCCAGCAGTGCCACCACATCGCTGTGTGTCCCTGCTTTCCCACCAAGTAAAACAAAGGGGTCAGCTCAGATGAGCTCTTGGCCTGGTCCATTGCTTATCTTGATTCGTATCCTGAGCAAAGGTTTGGGGGCTGGATGGAGCCAGGCAATTCAGGGGTAGGCAGAGGCTAGGTCAGAAGGGCTGAGCAGACCCAGGAAGGGAGAAATGGGATGGGCAGGGAGAGGACAGGACCAGGGAGACATTTCTAGAATTAAACTTTTTCATCACAGAGTTTCAAACCCACAGAGACTGGGGTTTCCTTACAGCCCGAGGGCTGAACCTAGAATTCTTTTCCAAAGCCTTATCCAAAAACAATTCTAGGTTCAGCCCTTGGAGTGTAAGAAAACCCCAAAATAATGTTCGTGATGGCTTCGTCCCAGCAAGGGGAATGCCAGTGGCTTTTTTTCCCTTGGCTTATCTCTATGTGTTAACATTTTGACAATGGTCTGACTATACATTGCTATACAGTAAAATAACAATAATAGTAAGTTTCCAAAATTATAAAACGAACAGAAGTACTAGCTTCGATTCTTGTCCCAGGGCCTAACAGCTTTCTTCCTTTACATAAACAGCCTCCCTGTGACATGGTGAGACCCCTCTCTGGCCAGCACAGCAACGCCTTCTCAGTGAGGCCCTACCCGATGACCCTGGGGGGATGAGCACCCATAGAGGAGAAAGGAGGCCATGCTACCAGCATCTGCATACCAGCAGCGGCAGAAGAGTCTGTGCCAGTGTGCACCCTACACGGTGGGGAATTCAAGCAGCTCTCCTCCTCCTCCTGCTCCCCAACTCCTCCAGGGGCGGCCACACTCACCCCGATTCCTGTCCTCAGCCTTTCATATCTTGGTGATAGTGACTAGCACCACCTGTGCTTCTGTATTCTGGGCAACCTGCTAACTTAACCACTGCATAGGGGCCAAACTGTTTAATCCGCACAATGCCCCTGCAAGGTGTCCAGCCTCCCCTAACATTGGCAGGACCCAGCGCCCACCTACTGTACGTCTCAATATTTAAAAGCTATAAACCAAACCATCTTCCTGCCTTGACAAATGTAGCTAATGTGCTTTCAGAATGACTGGGAAGGACAGGCTCAAAGTTAAATTTCTTGAAGACTTCAGAGTTCCTCACCAGGATGGGTGGCATGGGCAAAACTGGCCCCTCTCAGCTTCCCTGCTTCCCTTTCTACCTCCAGCTCTGCCCACACCTCCTACAAACAGGTGGCCCTGGGCTATTCAGGGCCATGGGGAAGGAATTGTGGGGTGCCTGGGGCTGGAGTGTGGTTGGGAGCCAGCGGGGTGCAGGCTGTGGGTGGTGTGTCCCCTTGGCCTAGCAGGCTACCTGCTCCATGAGGGGGCTTGTCCAGAGGAAGCATTTGTCAGATCCAAGGCACTACTAGAGGGGGATTCGATCATTATCTCCATTTTACAGGAGGGAAAACCGAGGCTCGGAGAGGCTAAGTCAGTGTTCAAGGCCATATAGCCAGCAGTGGGGAGGCTGGCTTCAAAGACCTGAGCCTGAGCCTCCCTGTCTGTGAGGCATGGCAAATCTCCATGCACCAATCTACAGAAAAAGCACCTCCCGTGACAGGACGGAGTCTCAGGAAGCTCCATTCCAGGCTCACAGGGACATCAGCCCAGAATAAATAATTCCAGCAGACAGCAGAGGAAGCTAAGCGCTGGCCAACAAGGGGATCTGGGGAGGCACCTCCGGGAGGCTGCATTTCAGCGGGGCCTGAGGGAGGGGCAGGCTTTGAACCAAGGGAAAGACTGGGGAGAAGCTATAGGCAGCATTTACGGTGAAGGCAAAGGCTCTGGGGTGAGAACAAGGGGGCACACAGGGAGCAGCAGGCTGTCTTCTGTTTGTTGGTGTTGGCGGGAGCCTGGGCTGTGGAGAGGAGAGCCTGGGGAGGCATAGGGCGGTCGAGGAGTGGGGACTTCCTGCTGGGGGGGTACGAACCAGGGAGGGACACCGTGGGAGTTATTGGGGAACATCTTCGGGAAGATGATGACGCCGCGGGGAACAGCTGTGTGGGCCGGGGGTGCCCCCACTAAGAGGAAGTCCTGCCAGGCTGGACCTGCCCTGAGAGATGCTCTGGGCTGGGGTCGGCCAAGGCCACTCCAGGACAGTGTCTACCACCAGAATGGAATGCCTCAGGCCCACACCATGCAGAGGCCTCTGAAGGGGAAACCCTGATGTCCCTGATGTCCCTGATGTCCCTGTGCTCAGCAACAGGCTCATTCTATTCTTATTACCCATTTGACAAACTCTTACTGAGTTCCTGGCCATTTCCCAAGGAGATGAAAGGCCCAGCCCCACCCTCAAGGAATACCCAGTCCCAAGAAGGAGACAGACAGGCACTCATCTGTCAGAACTCTTCCCACACTGCCTTGCGATGCATACACCCACGTGTGGACCCCCTTCTGAGCCATGTAGGAGCAGTGTTGGGGGAAGGGGGGTAGTGCCTGGAGAAGGAGTCAAGAGTGGGTGGCAAGGAGGGCCTTCTAGGGAGAAGACAGCCAGGGCAGAGCAAAGGCCTGGGGCCAGGAAAGAAACACCCTGAGTTAGAGCATGGGGAGGCTTTTCCCGGGGTGGAGCAGGGAGCTGCAAGGGGGCAAAGCTGACAAAATGGATGGGATGTTGGGGGAGGGTTCCTCACGGGTCAGGCTAGGAGCTCAGACACTCCCTCTAGCAGTGGAGCACTACTAAATGGTTTCAACAAGGGTAACGGGGGGTCCAATTGCATGTTGGAGCTAGAACTTAGGGATTCTAGGGAGGAGAAGTGCACATTTGCGCGCGCGCGCCTGTGTGTGTGTGTGTGTGTGTGTGTGTGTGTGTGTGTGTGTGTGTGTAGGGGGTGGTGAACAAGACTGAAGGCAGGAGAGGCCTGCTGGGGAATAGCGGTCAGGGTCCTGATAAGAGAAAGAGAGGCCCGAGCTCCTCAGGGGATGGAGAGCTGGCCCAGGCTGCGGCCATACTGGGGAAACAGGAGAATCAGGACTTGGTGACTGGTTGTCCCTGGGAAGGGAGGGGTCTGCAGGACACCCAGATTTCTAGCTGAGACCCAGGTGGATGGTGCACTCCCAAGAGCTGG